>NW_026652282.1:2339986-2360063 GCF_009828535.3 Hylobates moloch
AATAGTAGCTTAAAACAATAGCCAAGGAAGTTAGAATCACATGATGTTTGATTTCTTTAGAAAAACTAAAGATAATATCTTAGCATATATCCCTGAGATGTTTTTTTTCAGATATCTGGACCGTCACCAAACAGATCTCCTGGCATATAGACCTCAGGTAAGGGGAGCTAAAGACTGAACTCTGACTGCCTGTTCTTTGTTCTATGTATTTTTTTGAGGGGCCTAGAGGAGGTCATGCTCATGAGCCACAGCTAACATTCTTTTCTGCGAACCCCAAACTTTTATTTATTTATTTATTTATTTATTTATTTATTTATTTATTTATGAGACAGAGTGTTCCTCTGTCACCTAGGCTGGAGTGCAGTGGCGTGATCTCCGCTCACTGCAACCTCTGCCTCCTGGGTTCCTGTGATTCTCTTGCCTCAGCCTCCTGAGTAGCTGGGACTACAGGCGTGCAGCAGCACACCCAGCTAATTTTTGTATTTTTTGGTAGAGACAGGGTTTCGCTGTGTTGGCCAGGCTAGTCTCTAACTCCTGGCTTCAAGTGATCTGCCCACCTTGGCCTCCCAAATTGCTGGGATTATAGGAGTGAACTACTGCACCCGGCCTGACCCCAAATTTTTAAACAAAACCTTTTCTCCTTAACCAATTCCAGATCAGAAAATGTTCTAATCTACTTATGACCTGTATGCCCCCACTTCAAAATATTCTTCCATGTTAGGCCAAGGCCAATACGTAACTTTCTGGTATTGATTTACTATTTTGCCTGTAGTTTCTGCTTTCCTGAAGTTTAGCTCTACCTTTGAAAATCCTTACCTGCAAGCCATTGCAGAGGCTGGGTCTTAAGCATGAGCTGCCTGATTCTTCTTGCTTGGTGCCCTGCAAATAAACACCCTCCTTTCTCCTGCTACAAAGCCTCCGAATGGATATCTGGTCTTACTGTGCGGGGTGAGTGGACCCCAGTCGGGTTTCATAACAACAAGCAAGGAAGAAATTTGCATCAGAACCAAGTCCACCTTTTTACAAAGTACAGATCATCTTTGGGAGAATTAAATAAATAAAATCATCACCCCAACTATTAAGACCTTTAACAAATTTTTTTAGTACCAGTTTCAGCTCAGACGCGGAACTTTAGGTTACATTCCCAACATTCTTTCAAAGCTGTCCTCTTTCTCCAACTCCAGAAAATGAGTATCATGAAACTGCAACACTATGATATTTTTTAGGGTGATAACCTTGTACTTGCTCTAATCATAGGGGAAAAAAAAGATGTTGGCCTGTTGAATCTTGTTAATTATTGAACAAAACACTCGCAAAATTGTTAGCAGTACTCTCAGTGGTTAGATTTCTGGTGGCCTCAGAATGTACTACTGTGCACTAAGAATGACCTCCAATGGCCTTCACTCTTGGAGTGTGAGTGGAACGTGTGAATACAATGAGTGATTACTCCCATGGTTTGGTTATTTTATGGTGCAAAATGGCGAATAGCTGAGTGATCCCAATTTAAGCAACAGGGGCCAGAAAAGCTGACCATTTTCTTGCCAGGGTTGCAGAAGGTGAGGTCAGAAGGATATGAAGCATACAAAGTGTTTGCTTGCCTATTTATGGATTTGAGGATAGAAGGAACCAATGATTTCGGGTAAGAATTCTTGGGCAGCTAGGTGTGTGTGCTGCAGATGTGTAGTAGCTTGAATGCATAGCAATGTGCAGAAAAGATGATGGCAAATTTGTTGTAATTAAGGCTGCATCTTTCTTCTCTGAAGATTAATCACCAGGTTATATATGGTGTATCATTTGTTCTGAAGTAGTAAACACATTTTCCCATGTTCTGGATTAACTGTTTCATAAGGCAATTTATTATTCTCTGTTTTTGTGTGTGTGTGCTTGCAGAGTGGCTAACAGTGGCATAAATCTCTCTTTTGATGAAGCCTTTCAAATCTAGGGAAATGGAAATAGAATAAGGTCCTCAACTTTCTTTTCTGGAAAAGTCAGTGCCTAGATCACGATGTTCACTTCTGTGGATGGAGCTGCATCTCCGTAAATGGAAGTTGTCTCAAAGAGGCATGCTGTTCCACATCTGTCAAAACTGGGTCAGTAATACTCAATTTCCTATGCCCAAAGCCTATGTCCTCTATAATCTATAATCTATTTTTTATGTATGTAATCTTTGTAACTTACGGATGGATTAAGAGGACAAAGACATTGGCATTTTGTGTGTTGGTATTAATACATATTTATTCATTTAGAAGCAAAATATGAGAACCCCCATAAAAGCATTGAAATTGATTAAAGCTGAATGTGATGTGATGTAAATTGTTTGAATGATCTCTGCATTTGTTTTTCAACACATTTTTTAAGCTGTGCTTTGTGTATGTGTACACACCACCTGACAGCACAAATAATAAAGCTAGGAAATGCCTTCTATGCATCAAGACTCAGTTAATCTTTTACTATTAGGATTAGGTAACACACAAATTAGGCTTTTCTAACTTTTAAATTTTAAAAGTTCTCAAGCTCATAATTGCACATATCTCAAATATTGGGATATTTAACTTACAGTCATCACGAAGTGTCCTCTGTCCCCCACAAACAAGGAAATTCTCTACTCTCTACCTTCAGCTCTGTGTTTGAATTGGCCATTGCTGACTCTTCTCCTTCTTTGTCTAGTTCATGGCATTTCAAGCAATGCAGAAAGACTAGACATGGCCATTGTAACAGTCATCAGTTGCTGCGTAACAAGTAATTCCCAAATATGGTGGCTCAAAGCAGTAAATATAAACTCACACATCTTCTTTGGTGAGCAGCTCAGCTCATTGATTCTGGTGCAGTCCAGTTGTCAGCTGGGGGTGCAGTCATTTGAGACTGAACTTGAGCTGGATGATCTTCTTCCAAGAGGACAACTATGGTGATGCTTGGGAGGCCAAAATTCTTCTCCAGGTGGCTTTTTCCACAGGGCTGCCCATAGCAAGGGTTTCTTAAAAGGGAATGATCAAACAGAGAGAGAGAGAGAATAAATGTCATATTTTATTTATTAAAATAAATAAACGTCACATTTTATTTATTAAAATAAATAAACGTCACATTTTATTTATTAAAATAAACGTCACATTTTATTTATTAAAATAAATAAACGTCACATTTATTTATTAAAATAAATAAACGTCACATTTATTTATTAAAATAAATAAATGTCACATTTTAATTTATTAAAATAAATAAATGTCACATTTTAATTTATTAGTTTATGTATGTTATATTGTGGCCTTATATATATATAAATGCATATCAATTTTGTAATTATGTCCATGCATATCTAGAAATTTTATATACATATACAGAAATTACGTACCTATGAATCATATGCCTAAATATGATTAAAATGGCAAATTATACTATATATATGTACATATGCATGTAGATATATACATGTAGGTGTGTGTGTATAATACAATTTGCCATTTTAACCTTTTTAGATGTACAATTCAGTGGCATTCATTACATTTAAAATGTTGTGGAACCATCACCACTGTTATGGATTGAATTGCTTCCCCCCAAAATTCGCATGTTGAACACCTAAATTCCTATGTGACTGCATTTGGAGTTAGGGTCTTTACAGAGGTAATTAAGTTAGAATTAGGTCACTAAAGTGGATCTCAATCCAATAGGACTGGTGTCCTTATAAGAAGAGAAGATTAGGATACAGGCACTCACAGAGGGACAACTGTGTGAGGACACAGGGAGAAGATGGGGTCTACAAGCCAGGGAGAGAGGCCTCAGGAAGCACGAGCCTTGTCGACACCTTGATCTTGGGCTTCCAGCCTCCAGGATTATGAGAATATGAATTTCAGTTATTTAAGCTGCCCAGTGTGTGGTACTTTGTCATGACAATCTTAGCAAACTAGTACAACCAACTGCCTATTTCCAAGTCTTTTTCATCACTCTGGAACCATTATTCAATAACTCCCCCTTCCACATTTCCCCAAGCCCCTGGGGATGTATTAATACAATCACCAACATGGGTCCTAGATTACTGCATGCACAAAAATTGTGGCCAGGACTTTTTGATATCTATAAACTGTCTTTGACGCTTCCTTTTTGCAGTTCCCCCTGGATTTCCATTCTATAGTTCTAACCTTGGTCGTTCATCAAAAAACCATTTGCAATCTCCTATCCAGTCTGTCCCTTGATTTGGAGAAAATGTGGGTTCTGTTATCTCATGCAATATTACTCCATTCTCATTCTGCTAATAAAGACATACCTGAGACTGGGTAATTTATAAAGGAAAGAGGTTTAATTCACTCACAGTTCAGCCTGGCTGGGGAAGCCTCAGGAAACTTACAATCATGGCAGAAGGGGAAGCAAACACATACTTCTTCATATGGCAGCAGAAGAGAGAGAAGTGCAGGGAACCTGCCATTTATAAAACCATCAGATCTCATGAGACTTACTCACTATCACAAGAACAGTGTGGGAGAGACCCTCCTCCATGATTATAGGAGCTACAATTTAAGAAGAAATTTGGGTGAGGACACAGCCAAACCATATCACATGCAGACTATGAGACTCATTCCTTCAGCAGGAATTTATCTGAGCACATATCGTACACCAAGGACTAATGGAGTGCTTGTGTTCTACTGTTGTGTATGCCTTAGTGCCTTGGTTACATCTAATTTTCAGCAGACCTGTGTAACTCATACCAAAAATCCAATAGAAGAAAAAATAAAATAAAGCAACAACAACTGATGTGTAAACATTATTATAATTTCATGAGACCAAATTGCATACAATAACACAAGACCTTTCAGAATTTTGTGGGGTTTTTTCCACCTTTCAAATGCTTTCAAATTTCACATCCAAACTTAAAACATCCACAGTAACCTCTAATCTACTTTCATCTCAATAAATTTGCCTCCTCTAGATACTTCCCTTTTTGGACAGGTTCTCATTCAGTCACCCAGGCTGGAGTGCAGTTGTGAGATCATGGTTCACTGCAGCCTCAAATTCCTGGGCTCAAGTGATCCTTCTGCCTCAGCCTCTCCAGTAGCTGGGACTACAGGTGCATGCCACCCTGCCCAACTAATTTTTAACTTTTTTTTTTTTGTAGATTTGGAGTCCTGCTATGTTGCCCAGGCTTGTCTTGAACTCCTGGTCTCAAACAATCCTTTTGTCTCTGCTTCCCAAAGTGTTGGGATTACAGGTGTAAGCCACCTCATCCAGCCTAGATATTTCTTATTGGTGGCAGCAAACAGTGTTCGTCCTTTTGTGTCCTCCTTATTTTACTTAGTTGAACAGTGCATTTTAGGACCTAATCTCAGAAGTGACATACTATTACATCTTCCATTTGTCATTGGTCACACAGGCTGACTCAAATACAATATGGAAGGGGGATCCCACAAAGCAATAAATTCTACGAGGTGAGAGATTATCAGGACTCATTTTGGAGGGTGTCTGTAATCATCATTTAGCTATTTCAACATGACTTTGACATTTGGTTTACCTGCCTGCCTACCTATGTACCTCCCTATCTACCAACCAATTTTCCATCTCATTCCACAGAGTTATGAGACCTTCATATAATCTGCTGGCTTCTGAATTATTACTAGTACTTTCTAGATACCTACTGTCCCAGGAGAGCAGGTCTATGCACACCTACCCACAAAGGCCAAGGGAGCTGAGAGGCTGGAGGAAGAAGCTGATAAATTCAGTTTCTAAGAATGAAACATTTAATAGGGACTTACTAACAGAAGCCATGTCTCGGCCATCTGTGAGAAGACCGATCTCCCCACTGTTAATCACAAACCCAGGGCTTATATACCATAGGGAAAGGATATACCTGCTTCAGAAGTGATGTGTAAGACAACTGAAGTTGACCCCTCAGGGAAAGGCAAGAATACTATATGGTCATAGCCTATAATTTGCATAAGGGCAGGATTTATGGTAAGTATGTGATCAAGGTTCTTTTGACCTATGGGCAGGATTTACAGTAAGTATATGCTAATAGTAGATAAAGTAGAAATCTTAGAGGCACTCCCAGAGCTGGGATTACTCAGACGTCAACATGGCCGATTAGCATCCGAGATGGAGTGATTTTAGCCTCTGTAGCCACACACATATCTGGGTGTCACTACCCTTGTGTATGTAACTTTACCTGCCCAAATCTTTCTTTCTTTGTGTGCATTCAGACCTGCTTGGATTTGTCAGAGAATCCTGCTGTAGGAAGTGTTACGAACCCAATTGTGTCTTTACCTCTGAGATAAGAGTTAAACAGGGCTCGAGTGGTTTGCTTAAAGTTGTAAACTTTAGGTAACAGAGACGTAAATTACAGCCGTGTCCTGTGCCCTCCATCCCATTGTTCTGCTACAATGCATAATCCTTTTCCACTGGCTGATTTGAAAAATTACTTTTAAATAAGTAATGAGGTTGTGTTGCTCATTGACCTGTGGATGTTTAATTTTGGATGTGAAATCCAAAAGAAGCATTTGAAAGGCGGGAGAAAGAAAAGCAAAATTCTAATAGGTCTTATGTTGTTGTATGCAATTTGGTCCTGTTAAATTATAATGTTACACATCAGTTGTTGTTACCTTGTTTTATTTTATTTCATTGGATTTTGGGTATGAGTATACACCGATCTGCTGAAAATTAGATGTGACTGCAGCACCAAGGCAGACGCAACAAAGTAGAGAATGTATAGAATAAGGTGAAATATTATCTTATGGCTGAAACATATTTTCTGATGAGAATTAAACTTTCTAATTAGTATATGCTAATAATTGCTAAGTTAATCTATCCCCTGAACCCTACACCCATAGAGCTAACTGCTTTCTTGATACAGCTCACAAATGCCATCTCAAACTTAAAACAGTCAAAACATGACTTCTATAAATCTGCCATTTCTTCATCTCCGAATACATCACCATTGCCCAAATGAGTGGACAGAGAAATGTGGTTCATCAGTGACTTCTTTTTTCCTCTGGTGGAGCATCCTAATTCTCTACAGTCTTTGGTATATAGCCTGTGTTCATTTAAGAGTCTGTTGAAGGTGTGAGTCTGATGGTTGAGTGAGATGGCAGAAGCCACAAGTGCTAAAATTCCAAGGATATGCAGATAGAAGATGATGAATGTTTCTTGATGAGCAGCCAAGGCTGTAACCACAGGATGGAAATCCACAGGGGAGGGGAGGGGAGGGACGGAAGAGGAGGGGAGGGGAAAGGAGGGCCATAAAGAACAGTTCATGGAAGTCAAAAAGTCCTCACTACAAGGCTTTTCTGCACACAGGGATCTGCAATCCATTTTGGCTATTTTATATCATATATTTTGTGCTTTTGCAATCAATGTTCTGGTGTCTTTGTTGTTGCTTGTCTGTTCTTCTTAATGATAAATGGGGCCAGGTGTGGCAGCTAGTGCCTATAATTCCATGGACTAGGGAGGCTTAGATTGGAGGATCACCTGAGGCCAGGACTTCAAGACCAGTCTGGGCAACATAGCAAAACCCCATCTCTACAAAATTTTTAAAAAGTTAGTTGGGCTTGGTGATGTATACCTGTAGTCCCAGCTACTCAGGAGGCTGAGATGGGGGTAATCACTTGAGCCCAGGAGTTCCAGACTACAGTGAGTTATGATCATGCCACTACATTCCAGCCTGGGCAACAGAAGGAGACCCTGTCTCTCTCCAAGAAAAAAAAAAAAAAAGGCATCTCGGCATGTCGTCTTTCCAATAATTGAATAACTTAAAAATAGAAACAAAATAAATAATTCCTGTGTCAAAAGTCAAAACTTAACAAACATTTAGAAGCTCTTCAGAAAATTTTAGAAAGTCAGAATTCTAAAACTGAGGCATATATGACTCACTAAGAATTCTGTTTCCATTTGTTTTTTGAATGTCCTATCTCAGGAGATGTAAGTTTCTGTAATGGTAGTTGATCTTATGTACAAGTCTATCAAGTAAAGAGATCAGAGAGAAT
This sequence comes from Hylobates moloch, assembly GCF_009828535.3. Lineage (NCBI taxonomy): Eukaryota > Metazoa > Chordata > Mammalia > Primates > Hylobatidae > Hylobates > Hylobates moloch. The sequence continues at coordinate 2,347,948 of NW_026652282.1, forward strand.
CATTGAGATTAATAATACTATTGTTCCTAGTTTTCCATAGTGGATAATTAGATTGCAACAGTCAATTAAGTAGCTCTTGGAGTGTCACTGATGAACATTATGAGGAACTGCAAGGCGGGAAGCATCGCCAGAACTTGAACTCAATCTTTCCATCTTGAGTCACTACACAGCGGAGGGTATAAAACATTGATTTTTTCCAAATCATGTTTGCTCACAAGGAAAGTAGATAAAGGTGAAGTCATTTGTGAGCTTCTATTTTGAGCACATTGAAAACTGTCTTTAATAACCTATTTTAAATGCTGTCGAGTATGAGGCAGTAAAGCTTGTTCTATTACAAATTCTGTGTCAGTGTGAAAACTATTTTTTTTTTTTTTTTTTTTTTGAGACGGAGTCTCGCTCTGTCGCCCAGGCTGGAGTGCAGTGGCGCAATCTCGGCTCACTGCAAGCTCCGCCTCCCGGGTTCACGCCATTCTCCTGCCTCAGCCTCTCCTAGTAGCTGGGACTACAGGCGCCTGCCACCACGCCCGGCTAATTTTTTTTTTTTGTATTTTTAGTAGAGACAGGGTTTCACCGTGGTCTCGATCTCCTGACCTCGTGATCCGCCCGCCTCGGCCTCCCAAAGTGCTGGGATTACAAGCGTGAGCCACCGCGCCCGGCCAACTATTTTCTTTTTTAATGTTGTTTTTTCTTCGTGTGATCCTAATTTCTCAAAAGAAGGTGTTTTCATCATTAAGATTTTTCAGTCCTATTCATGGCATATAAAAGCATCAACAATTCGCAAAAAAAAAAAAAAAAAAAAAAAAAAAAAAAAGATAAACCAGCCCAAAAGAGCAGTGCTTTGCCAAGCATTAAAATATCCATTTTAGGACAGATGTGATAATGCCTTATGTAACATGATCAGAGTAACTCCCTTTAGTCCTAAATCCACAGCCCTCTAAAAATACATTTTAGAGTAAGCTGTTATATTGAGGCCAAAGCCTGTGTTTCCTTTAGGATTTAATGGTCTTGAGAGTTCTCCGCTACCTGCCTCCTGGGAAAAGACTATTCACAAAGCACATGAGGATTTGACAGAACTCTGCCAAAAGCATGTGTCAGACATTTGTTTTCTTGTGCTTATTTTTCCTTTTTAATAATAATTATACTAAATTTGCATTATTAAATATATTGTATATAAATTATATTATAATAATGTAATTAAATTTGCCTGGAATGACTTGTAATATGACTGAATTCTTTTTGTTAAGTCCCTGGTTGTGATTTTAACTCCAATAAATGTGGATTTCACAGCACTCCAGGCTACATTTACTGGGCTGGTGAAGTGCATTGTAGGTGTGTAGTTAGTAACAATGTGTTGCACATTGCAATGTAGATAGAGGAGAGGACTTGAAATGTTACCAACACATCAAAATGATAAATACTCAAGGTGAGGGACACCCCAAACATCCTGACTTGATCATTACACATTCTATGCATGGAACAAATACTCATATGTGTCCCCCAGATATGTAAAACATTATGGATCAATAAAAAATAATGCAATAGCGCTGCCATGCATTCATAGATGGCTGTATTTATAGATGATGTGGTTGTAGATTAGCTGACTGCATTTACTGATTTTACCACAAACCTTTGATGTAGGTAGAGCTAGTAACGAAACATCTATCCCGTAGACCAAGAGCTTTGGGCTACAAGTAGTGCTTTGACTTGACTCCAAGGGGAGTCAGGAAAATCTGAACTCAAGTCTTCAGGTTTCTAGTTACTAACAGGTTTTCACTCAGCCAGGCAGACTTCTTCCTCTATTTTTTAAAATAAAATTTTAAAGTTGGAATAACTTCAGATATACAAAAAAGTTACAATGATAGTTCAGGAGCTTCCCTATAAGAACTTCACTCAGCTGCTCAAAATATTATCTTGTGTAATTATGGCACATAGTCAATACTGAAAAGCTAATACTGGTAAGATGCCATTAATGAGACTACAGGCATTATATGAAGTCATGTTACCTTATGAAATGTATAAATATGTGCGAGTCATTTACTATATGTCAAGGTAGTACTTTATGTATATTATATAAATAGATCCTCACAATGACAATTGGATTTGATGAAATTGAGGCCGATGGAGCTAAATACATTGTCTCACGGTTGGGCAGTTTGCACTTGGCTGAAAAGTATGTACATACCTAACTTCTCTACCATGTTGTCATTTTCAATTATGAGCCAAATACCTTCGCTGCTGAGTCAGTTTCTTTACTTTTTGATTTACGACAATTCTATATTGCATTTAAATCCGAAAAGACTCATGAAGCAGTCTCGCCTACGAAAACTCTCCGGATTGCATAGGTTGGATTTTAACAGCGAGAAACTTGTGTACGATGTTTATTTGTTTATTTAAAGCAGAAATACTTTCTAGATAAATTCAAAGGGACAATAGGGAATGACTAAAAGTAATGGAACAATTTTACATAGTCTCTTTCAAATCTAAACACTTGAGTATGGAATAAACACCAGCTGAATAACTCCTGCCAGAGCACTCAATATGTGAGGTAGATTTTGATGACTGAGTCTGGCAGTCTATTATAATGAGAGAATTTTATAAATCCTAAACATGCCACAAAAATAGCATTCACAGATTACATATAGATGGGGAAATGTGTGTGTTTTATGAAACTCTTTTCAAAAGTCGATGTTTCCCTTGAATAATAATTCCATGTTTGGAGGACAATACTGTTGACATTTATCTATATTACTTTTCTTATAACCAACGTGAGTAGATGTTTATCAAAATACAGGAATGAGGCTTTCTAAATGGCACAGATGATAAGTTCATACAAATCTATGGTAGAGGGTAAATGTGTAGACCACCTCCAAAAGCTGAGAATTATTGAACCAACAGATATGTTTCATTAAATCTCATTTACCAACTATTTGTTTAAACTTAAAACTTCATCATTTTCAGACTATCTATTTGATCTTTGTCTTCATGTATATTCAATACCTAATCTCTTTTTAATATATTAGAGAATTTACTCCTGCAGTATTTTTCCCATGGCATTGCCGTGTTGGTAAAGATATTCTGGTGAAAAATATCAGATTCTCTCGAGATGAATGAAAGGATATGGAAAGCAAATATATATTAAGGATGTTACTTCTAATTTTGTCTCTCTTTATACAACCTGTGAGGAAATATCTGTTGGTGAGGGAGAGCATCAGGAAAAATAGCTAATGGATGCTAGGCTTAATACTTAGGTGATGGGTTGACAGGTGCAGCAAACCACCATGGCACACGTTTACCTATGTAACAAACCTGCGCATCCTGCACATGTACCCTGGAACTTTAAAATAAAGTAAAGTAAAATAAAATAAAATAAAATAAAATAAAATAAATATATGTGCTTGTGATTGCTTTATTCATTGGAAAAGTTTAAATTCATAGGAAGAGCCCCCAAACTTAAACTTGTTTGTCATATATACATCTCCTATTAGTCTTGTGCCTCTAGAGAACCTTGACTAATACAACTAATAACTCACTGACTTTCTAGATGTTACCTAAACCCACCACTGGAACCAGGGCTACATTTCATTCTTCGTATACATGATTCTGAGTCACAACCTATGCTTTTTTTGGTCTGTTCTCTTTATTTTCATATTTATTATGTCTTTTTCTTACATAATAATATCTAGAAGAATGTTAAACAGTATCTAAAATAGACCAATTACCTGGCTTATGTGAGTTGAACGATGGTTTTTATATAGTCCCTAGAAATGCTTGAAAACCACCACTATAAATTACTCTTAGACATTCTTTCACTCCCAAGTAAAATTTTTTTTTTTTCCTTTTTGCACATTTTAGTGTGTTGCCAGTCTCTAGAAGAGATGGGTGATTGCTTTGCAACTCCTAGAGGGGGCCTAATGGCAAAATCCAGGGAGGAATAGAACCTTTGCTAATAACATCACTCTCTACCCTGGCAATCTGGACCAGTTGATCTTTGCAGCAAAAAAAAAAAAAAATTCTTCCCCAAATGCAGCCACAGTTATTGATTCCTTGTTGTCAAAATGCACCTAAAATATCTCGTGAGATATCAGCCTGCCACTGCAGAGAAATGACATGTTTTGTCAACTACCTATTGTATATATATATTTTTAATTTACATTGCCTGTGACAAGTGCCCCTTAAGATATTATGTGTTTGGGTTCTTTCCTTTGGCCCTTTCTCTTTTCCATAGAAGTTAATTTTCTGGTTCAGTTTGTGATGCCAGATTCTGAGTTGGTCTCTGTGGGAAGTTTTCAGTCACATAGAGAACGCTGCAAAGTGGGGAACAGGGAAGAGAGGATTCTATGCACTTTCATAAGGGAGTAACCAGACCGCAGGAGCAGAGAACGCCAGCTACAGATATGGGGCACCGCAGAAACTGTATATCCCGACAACCAACATTCTGTAGACTTTGTAAAAAATGATTTCATCATAAACAAGCCAAGATAACCCTAGCTGCAAAAGTCTAAAACAAATTTATTCCTATCTATAGTTATTGTACATTTAAATGTTGCCATTATCATTAAGAAAAATCAGTCTAGTTATCCAAGCATTTTATTTAAAAGTAATACAGCATATATTTCCCTCTTTACCCAACTCCCTCATTATTAATTTAAATAACTTGATGCACATTAGCAGATGGTTTTGAAGATCTGGCTACTTTGTTTATTGAACATAAATGTTCAGAGAGCTTTGTATACAATAGACAGCATTGCAAAATCCAACTCGAATTCCAAGGACGATTTAGGAACATGAATCTCACTGTAAACAATAGTTTCATTTTAAAGTGGGACATATGTGCCAGGTGCGGTGGCTCATGCCTGTAATCCCAACAATTTAGGAATGTGAGGCGGGAAGATAGCTTGAGCCCAGAAGTTCCAGACCAGGCCGGGTAACATAGGGAGACCCTGTCTCTACAAAACATAAGAAAACAATAGCTGAGTGTGGTGATGCACCTGTAGTCCCAGCTACCTGGGGGAGCTGAGGAGGGTGGATCACCTGAGCCCGGGAGTTGAAGGCTGGAGTGAGCTGTGATTGTGCAACTGCACTCCAGCCTGGGTGATAGAGCAAGACTCTGACTCAAAACTTCTTAAAAATAAAACAAAATAAAGTGGGACATATGAACATGAAATGACGCAAATGAGAAGAACATAAAATTATTATGAGTTTAAATTAAATGACATTAGCAGGAAGGTTAAAGGTATCTCCTTCATGTTTTTCTTAGTAACTACATTTCCTTTTTCACCGGTGATAATAAAAAATGCCTAATCTTCCCCATCATCCTTCTTCTCTTTCTGTCCTCTCTCAAACTTGTCTTGGAGATGGATTTATTGTTGTTGTTGTTAGAACTTATAATGAGGAACAGACAATCATTGCTTTTATTGTTTTTTATTTAAAAGAATAAAAACAAAAGTATTACAAAAATCAAATATTTTGTTAAGTTTTCACCTGACCTAACATCACAATTGTTCATCTTTATTTGGTGTCTGCATCTAAGTGTAAGGGATCCGTTAATGATTCAGTGTAATTTATGGGGTGAAGACCAGAGAAGCAGACTGAAATCAAACAGTAGGAGGTGGTTACGGTCATTGTCCTTTGTTGTGAGGTTTGAACGTGGGGGTAAGGGAAGAAGTGGTAACATTTGTGAAGTAACTGATCAAGGGACATATGTTAAATTATAATTCTAAATCATTGTCTAGCATCAAAACAAATAAATTTTATTAGAACAAACAACCAGAAAAACAAGGGAGAGATAGTTTGATTAGGCTTATAAATAAAACCATCATACATGCATTCCTTATTAAGGAAGACCTGGTGAAGGCTGATGATTACAGTTGAGTCCTACAATAAACTGTCTAGAGCCCCCAAGGGAACATAGATGAATTCCATGGAGAATCAAAACCGTTCTTCATAAAATTCAGCACTGCTCTCAGTACTTGCTTTTTGGTGACAAATCATGGTGCCTGGACAAGGGCAAACTTGAGTGTCCTTTAGGGAATTTTTAAGAAACCGCAATCACTAACCCTTCTGTTTCCAATACGGGATCTCAACAAAACGAGAAAGTTGACATGGGCTAAGACAGATGGGAGCCAAAATCACCCTTATGGAAGACGAAAGCCAGGTTGTGGCAGTCTATCTGTGAGCAAATGGGCTTTCTAATCCTGAGTCCCATTATCAGATGGACGTATACACCTAATGACATGCAGAGGGCAATATTGAGTGAAGATAGGCCTCCCCACATGGGATGCCTATGCAAATGAAATAGGTCACTTAATGAAAGAGGACAGGAGAATGCATGGCTCCTGCTTATCTTTAGAGAAAGAGGGAGAAAAAGTGAGAGAAAGAGGAGGAGATGGAAAAGGAAGAAAAAAGGGAAGGAAGAAAGGGAAGGAGGAAGGAAGGGAGGGAGGGAGTGAGAAAGACACGGAGGGAGGGAGGGAGAGAAGAAGAAAGCAAGGAAGAAAGAGGGAGAGAGAAAGGAAAGAGGAAGAAAGGAAGTGAGAAGAATTGAGAAGGAAGGAAGGAGAGGAAGAAAGAAAGGGAGGAGGGAAGTGAGAGGAAAGAAGGAAGGGGAGGAAGAAAAGAAGTAAGAGAGGAATTGAGGTTAAGAAAGGAAGGAAATGAAGAAAGAAAGGGGAAGAGGAAGTGAGAGGAAGGAAGGAGAGGAAGAAAGGAAGGAGAGGAAGAAATGAAGGGAAAGAAAAAGTAAGAGGAAGGAAGGGAGAAAGGAAAGGATAAAGGAAGGGAGAAAGAAAGGAAAAAAGAAAAATAAGAAGAAGAAATAGGGAAAGGAGGAGGAAGAGGAGTGGAGAGGAGAGGAAAGGAGAGGAGTGGAGTGGAGTAAAGAGGAGACTAGTGCTGGATTATGTCCATAACAAAAGTCATTTCTCCTTACCTGGAAAACAGTGAAGACTAGAGCAAGAGATGCATCATGAGAATTGCTACACTACTGGTGTCCTTCCATATAGAGGTAGGATTAAGTATAGGGAATAGGCATTTTCCTAAAAATACATGCATAAAGAAAATATAAATGCATATTTGGCATTAAGACTATAATATATATTCTGATTTTATGTACTAGTATGTATCTGTCCTTTCTAATTTTTGTCTTTTTATGCAGAATGCTACAGAGAGAGAGGACCTTGGCATGAATTTCAGATGTGCCATATTTTATTTATTTTATTTTATTTTATTTTATTTTATTTTATTTTATTGGTGAGAGAGGGACAGTGGTCAGGGATTGGCTACCTCTAACACTGAGTGAATATTTGCTAAATGACAGAGACTTTGCTAAGTACTTTAGACATATTACCTAATTTAATCCTCATTACCACTATATGATGTTATGTTGTGATGTTGTGTTATATTGTTATGTTTGCTATGTTACATTATGTCATCTTGCACTGACACATTATGCTTCATTATGTTGTGTTGTTAAGTTATATGGATGTGCTATGTTGTATGGTTACTATGTTGTGTTGTGTTATGTCTTCCTGCCATGCTATCTTATGTTTATGGACTGAATTTTGTCTCCCTAAAATTCATATATTGGAAGCCATAATCTCCAATGTGATTGTGTTTGGAGGTAGAGCCTTTAGAAAGGTAATTAACTGAAGTCATCAGGGTGGGACCCTAATTCAATAGGACTGGTGTCCTTATAAGAAAAGAGACACCAGAGATTCCTGTGTACAGAGAACAGGCCATGTGAGGAGCCAGCAAGAAGGCCACCCTCTGCAAGCTAAGGAGAAGAAACTAACGCTACTGGCACCTTGCTCTTGGACTTTCTGCCTTTAGAACTGCAAGAAAATACATATGTGTTGTTTAAGGCACACAGCCTGTGACATTTTGTAATGGCAGCCCTAGAAGACTAATGCAGTTGTGTTGTGATGTGATGTGATGTTCTGCTATGTTTTATGTTTACCATATTACAAAATGAGGAAGCTGAGCTTCCAAGAAATTAAGTGGTTCACCTGTAGCCACACAGCTAATAAGAGTTAGTGCTAGAATTTAACCCTAAATAGTCTCAAGACAGGTTGAGTTCTCTAAACACTCTCTTCTATCAGGTTTACTACCCTGAGCAAAATGCCTCACCTCTTAGAACCACAATTGACTTATCAGCAAATGAGGACTGTGGTGTACATCAAACCTATGAGAACTATGGCAAATATTCATAATTAGCTTTGGTGATGAGAACAGTAATAATAATAATTATCATTTTATCATCTAAGAATTAGAACAGTATTTAGTGTCCTATAAAGAGCTGTTCTCACACCAGTGGAAGCCACTGAGTCGTGTTCCTTTGGGAAAACATCCGGTGAGGATTTACTGCATTAGAAGTTGAATTGCAGCTCTTCAGCTCCTTGGAGTTTGGGTGAATCATGTTTTTAAAAATTTGTATTATTTTTGCTTTTGAAGTAGAACACGGGGGTTTTTGTCTGTGATTCCCAACTCTTGTCTTCTCCTAGTTCTGAAATGAATACCATGGTGAGTGATATGATTTGCCTGTGTCCCAACCCAAAATCTCATCTTTAATTGTAATCCCTATAATCCCCACATGTCAAGAGCAGGAGCAGTTGGAGGTAAATGAATCATGGGGGGTGGTTTCCCCCATGCTGTTCTTGTGCTAATGAGTGAGTCTCATGAGATCTGATGGTTTTATAAGTGTCTGGCATTTCCCCTGCTTGCACTCACTCCATCCTGCTGCCCTATGCAAAACGTGCCTGTTTCTCCTTTGCCTTCCACCATGATTGTAAGTTTCCTGAGGCCCTCCTAGCCATGCAGAACTGTGAGTCAATTAAACCTCTTTCCTTTATAAATTACCCAGTCTTGGGTATTTCTTCATAGCAGTGTGAAAATGAACCAATACAATGAGTCCCAGTCTAGTTGTTTACATTCCATAACTATATAAACCAGGACAGGAGCCCAAGCATACTTGTTCAGACTGAATTTTAAAAATCCAGCAGCCAATCTAGACTGTGAAACTCTTGCATCTCTTTCATTTTCCACCTAAATCCAACCTCTAGAAACCGAGGATGTCTAAGCCACTGACCACAAATAATAAGAACTGATAAAGGAGCATGAACCAAAATAACTGGAATGTCATGTCAAACAGAAGTGAGAGAGGCTGCTGAATGTTACTTGATGTGTAAATGAAAAGACAAGATGCTCTGCGAAAAGATGTGAAAAAGAAAGTGATATTGCTTTCATACAGAAATAAGATACAAGTGTAATGATTTCCATTTAGAAAGCGATTTTTAGTAAAAAAAATTTCCTCAGCTTTAGGGAGGCATAATTGACAAAATTTGTATATATTTAAGGTGTACCGGGGGTATTCTGACGTGTATATATTCTGAAATGATTATCACAATTAAGCTAATTAACATACCCATAATCTCACATAGTTATCTTTTTCTAGTATGTCTGTGGTGAGGATACTTAAACTCCGCTCTCTTTGCAAATTTCAACTATAGAATACAATTTTATTACCTTCAGTTACCATGCTGTACATTAGTCCTCCAAACTGTATTTGTTCTATAACTAAAAGTTTGTCCTCTTTGACTAACATCTCTACATTTCTCCCTCTCCTCAGCCTCTGGTAACCACCATTCTACACTCTGCTTATATGAATTTGACTGTTTTATATTTTTTTATTTTCGTTTCTCTCTTTCTTTTTTTCCTTTCTTTTCTTTTCTTTCTTTCTTTTTTTTTTTTTTTTTTTTTGAGACAAGGTCTTGCTCTGTTGCCCAGGCTGGAGTGCACTGGTGCAATCACAGCTCACTACAACCTCTGCCTCTAGCTCTCAAGTGATCCCCCCACCTCAGCCTCCCAAAGAGCTTGGGACTACAGGTGTGTGCCACCATGCCAGGCTAATTTTTGTATTTGTAGTAGAGATGAGGTTTCGCTATGTCGCCCAGGCTTGTCTCAAACTCCTGGACTCAAGCGATCCACCCACCTCAGCCTCCCAAAGTGCGGGGATTACAGGCATAAGACACCGTGCCCCGCTGAATTTAACTGTTTTGGATTCTGTGTTTAAGCGAGATCATGCAGTATTTGCCTGTCTGTACCTGGCTTATTTCACTTCACTTAATGTCCTCCAGGTTCATCCATGTTGTGGCAAATGGCAGAATTTCCTTCTTTTTATGGCTGGATCACATTCCATTGAATATGTACCCTACATTTCCCTTACCCTTTCATCTGTCCATGGACATTTGGGTTGTTTCTATATCTTAGCTACTGTGAGTAGCACTGTAATGAGCACGGAGATGCAGATATCTCCTCCAGATAGTGCTTTTATTTCCTTTGGAAATATACCCAGGACTGGTATTTCTGGATTATATAGTAATTCTATTTTTAATTTTTTGAGGAACTTACATATCTTTTTTTATAATGGCTATACTAAGCTCCATTCCAACCAACTCTACCACCACCAACACCAATACCACCTCCACCACCACCACCACCATCAACAAACACAATTTTTAAATTACGTGAGATAAATGTAAATTGTAAACAGAGACCCTTTTAAGAAGGGAAAAGCTCCCTACCACTCCAGCTATTTCTAATTCAAAGCATTAATGACTTTTACTGCTGTTGACACATTTTATATGGACAACTTTTGTCATTAGCCAATACAAACATGCTCAGGAGGTTGTGACTATTTTTTTCTTGATCTTTTTGACTATTCATATTTGGCTGATGCTTCTCCTTTTAAAGAGGCCACAACATGGCTAAACAGTGAGATGGTGGACCTCTTGCAGAGGTTCTTATCCCCAGGTGGAGTCTTACTCTGACTTCAATAATCTACAGATGCAATTTAGCTCCATGCTTCTTTTACTTTTGCACAAACCACATGGACATTGAGATTTCATTGCAGGCAATGAAAATTATCCTGGCACATCTTAGGTCACAAATCTAACAACTGCTTTTCTAATGTCACTTCCTGAAAAGGGAGAGACAAGAAGTGTATGTAGGCCACCTGCTTTACAAATAAGCCGGAGAAGGCCCCTGGATTAGTCATAAAAAGCAAAGCCCACAAGAAATCCACCTGAAAGCTGGGTTCAGAAAAAAAATGAAATGAAAAAATACTAGAATCTACAACTATGGGCTAATGGTGTGTTTTGGATAGAGCTGGTTAATTTGAGAAACATTGGGAGAAACCTGGAAATACAGTCATGAATTGTTCTTGCTAAGAAAGAACAACGTAACGACACCTTTCTCTTCTAGTTAAGTCAAATCGGGTCAGCCAGAATGATCAATCAAGATTACTTCTTGACCAGGTGTGGTGGCTCACACCTGCAATCCCAGAACTTTGGAAGGCCCAGGCAGGAGGATCACCTAGGGCCAGGAGTTTGAGACCAGCGTGGGCAATGGGGTGAGAGTCCATCTCTACAAAAAAAATTTAAAGTAAAATAATAAGCATACTTCTCCCTTGCCTTCAGGAGAAGAATAACAATGTTTTTATGGGTTACAACTAGGAAACCTACTCCATTCCACAGCATCAAGATCTCTAAGTGGGATCATATGAGTTGGGGCATGAAGTGATGGACATTAGGCCAATCCCATAAGCATTATGAGGCTGCCATTGCATACTGACAGGTGTGTGGCAAACGCCACTTAACTGCATTCCAGGGCTCCACAGACATAAATATTTGTATTAAACATTACATCTCTGAGTTGGTATGTCTTCTCAAATAGTCTGGACTTGATTTTGCAGGTAGTGCAACATGACAGTGTAACGATCTGCCAAAAACTATAAAATCAGATCAAAACTTGAAAGATAATGTCCTCTAAACCTGTTCAAAAAAAAATTTTAAAAAAGGACATACATCTCTTTAGATACTCATGGTACGGTGTATTAATGGTTTTGTGTTGTATTTAAAATAAAGCTAAATCTTATTTCTAAATTGCTTAGATTTATGAATATATGTATATATGCACACACACATAAAGAGAAAGAAAGAAAGAAGAAGAATTTCTAAATTGCACACAAACACACACATATGTGTATGATACATGTATAGAGAGAGAAAGGAAGAATGAAAGAAAGGAAGGCAGGGAGGGAAGAAAGATGGAGGAAGGAAGGA
>NW_026652282.1:2360657-2384641 GCF_009828535.3 Hylobates moloch
ATATATGTTTGGTACAAAAGCAATTGCAGATTTGCCATTAAAAGTAATGGCAAAAACCATAATTGCTTTTGCACCAACCTAATACATACACATACACATGCACACATATAGCACACATATGTATATAATGTACATATGTATGTAATATGTAAATATATATTGTAATAAATGTACAGAACATTACTTAGGGATATATACATGTATGAGAAATGTATAACACAATATAATCTATAAAAGCAGAATTGGGAGATGCGTTTTTCTCCATTTTTAGAAGAGTTTGAAATATATTAAGTGTGATATAAGTTGTTATTAAAACTGTAAAGAATATAACAAAAATATTGCTTATGGACACTAAAACCAGTATTTATTCAGTAGAATCTTACTGACAAAAAAAGCAAAACAAAACAAAAACTATATTTCAAGTACCTTAAAAATTCTACATAGAAAATTTTAATTCCAGTGTTTTGAAATAAATACTATATGTCTCAGGGATGTCAGAACAGGAAACTGGCTGTATAGAGTGAATTACAAATGTTCCAATGAAAAGAATCACAGTTAACCCTGCTGCCATCACAAAACTACACACTGAAATGGGAACCATCCTGGATTATGTAATACAAAATAAGAATAATTCCTGGCTGCTCTAATGTTCAACTTTCTTGTCCCACAGTACCTCCGATCACTTCTACTCCATCTCAATTTATTCCAGGTAAAATGACACTAAAGCTAGCAATGAGAAAGCAAGGAAATATATTTAGACCTACCCATGTGAAGAGAAACAAATACCTAAACAGTTTTTTCATGGACACACCACAATTTGGAAATTTTAGATTTGTTGGTATTGCCGTCTTGGCTTTGCAAGACATTTAAGAGTCAGCATAAGGGGCTGAAATACACATAGCTTAGCAATTGCATCAAACTGTGTTTGTTAGCCTTGTTGTCTGCATGAAATGAGAAGGCAGACAGGTAAGCAGCAAGACAAATGGACATAAGAAATGAGAAAGTATACACTGCATACCTTCAAATGCTGTCATCTAGGAATGGCTTATTTTCTAGAAGTTGCTAACAAACCAAACGTAGTTGGTAGAAACATGCTACCACTCAGTTTCTGGGGAAAGAAAAAAGCTAAATGTATTGCTTGCTAAGCCAGAAGGAGCTCCGATTATAGGTTGTGAGGTCTCTGAAGCAAGCCAGCCACTGCTATTATCTTGTATTTGGGTACTGTAAGGTTAGGTCAGTCCTGGTACACTTTCAAAAGAGATTTTTTTTTTTTTTTTTTTTTAAGAGACAGCTTCTTGCTATATTGCCCACACTGGCCTGAAACTCACGGGCTCAAATGATCCTCTCACCTCAGCTGGGACTACGGGGGCATGCCACCAAACCTGAAGAAAATGGAATTTTATGGGGCGCTTTGTCCTAACGCAGAAACCCGGTTTCTGGTGTGAGCTGGTTGCTGATGGGTTTTCTTTGGGAAGCACCGAGCTTCATGGCTGAGTGGCTTTCGGAAGCATTGCTCCTGACCCAAGGTTGATTGAAGGATTGTGTCACTTTTGAAACTAGTTTTGGGGTTTCATACAACTACAGGCAGGACATAACCAGTCTTTTTATTCCCTTGAATTTGGAGCCTTAAGCGTTTTTATTCTCAGAAATTTCCAGGGTATGGCAGTATACACTCTCAATCATCTTCCTCCATTATTCCTGCCTCTTCTTGAGTTCATAAATCTATAATCTCTTCAATTGCCTAGCTACCTTCCATTTGACCCCCATACCTCAATCTAACCTGTATGGTTCTGCTTTCAGATCTTCTCAAACCAGAACTTCCCCTTAGTACCAAGAATTTCCAGTGGCCCCATGGCCCCATGCAGCAAACTGAAAATTTAATGGGCACAAAACCATCTTTATACAAAAAACACAGAAATCTAGTAACTGAAAAGTAGTGCAGTTGAGGCATCTGAAGTTCGTAAATAACCTACTCCTAGAAAAAGTTCTGGTGAAAATTCAAAGATTATTTTTCAGTTAAGGTTTTTATGGTGGTATTAGATGTGAACTTTAATGAGTATGTTCATGTCCAAAAAACAAACCAACGAACAAAAACACATTGTCCTTCATGGATACCTTTTCTGACCTTAATTCTTATGATAAAAGTGGATAAAATCAATATGTTGAGATACAACTACTATTAAGAGGTGAAGAAAATTATTTTTTTTTTTTTTAAAGAAACACTTGGCTGGGCACGGTGGCTCACGCCTATAATCCCAGCACTTTGGGACGCCAGGGTGTGCAGATCACCGGAAGTCAGGAGTTCATGACCAGCCTGGCCAACATGGCAAAACCCTGCCACTATTAAAAATACAAAAATTAGCTGGGTGTGGTGCTGCACGCCTGTAATCCCAGCTACTCGGGAGGCTGAGGTGGGAGAATCACCTGAACTCGGAAGACGGAGGTTGCAGTGAGCCGAGATTGTACCACAGCAATCCAGCCTGGGCGAAAGAGTGAGACTCCATCTCAAAAACAAAACAAAACAAAACAAAACAAAACAAAACAAAACAAAACAAAAACACTTATACACTGTTGGTGGGAATGTAAATTATTTCAACCATTGTGGAAGACAGTGTGGCAATTCCTCAAAGAACCGAAAAAAGAACTACCCTTCAACCCAGCAATCCCATTATTACTGGGTATATAGACCCATGTGTCTTTATGAGAGAACAATTCATATTTCTTTGAATATATATATTGAAAGAAATATGAATTGTTCTCTCATAAAGACACATGCACATGTTTGTTCACTGAAGCACTATTCACAATAGCAAAAACATGGAATCAACCTATATGCTCCTCAATGGTAGACTAGATAAAGAAAATGTGGAGAGACCCTGGAATACTATGCAGCCATAAAAAAGAATAAGATCATGTTATCTGCAGAAACATGGGTGGAGCGGGAGGCCATTATCTTTAGCAAACTAACACAGGAACAGAAAACCAAATATTACATGTTCTCACTTATAAGTGGGAGCTAAATGATGAGAACACATGGATACATAAAGGGAAACAGCAGACACTGGGCCTGTCATAGGGTGGAGCGTGGGAGGAGGGAGAGGATCAGGAAAAATAACTAATAGGTACTGGGCTTAATACCTGGGTGATGAAATAATCTGTACCACAAACCTTCATGACACAAGTTTACCTATGCAACAAATCCACAATTGTACTTCTGAACTTAAAGTTAAATCAAAAAACACATATTTTTTCCTTAGAAGGAAAGATTAGCAAATGTTTGTGTTTATAATCTATGTGTATTTGAGAGAATCTAAACCTATATGTATGTTTATAATCTATATATGTGTGTTCATGTTTATAATCTATGTGGCATCTTGTGGTTTTCTATTTCCAAATGACAAGAAATCAATCCCTCAGGTTTTCCCTGACGCCTGTGCTGATTTTCCTTTTTAGTTAATATCCCATGGTCTTTGTTAGGCTCTGGCCAGGAGGAGAACAGACTATATTTGCCAGTCACTCTTGGCGTTGGGTGTGCCTCTGTGACCGCATCTGGCCAGACGAGGTCAGCGTGAGTTGTCTGAGAGATTTCCAGAAATCGTCCTTGGACCAGAGGTCTGCTCTTTTCACCGGCCCCTCCTTTCCTAATCGGAGCTTAAGGATCTATCCTAAACCAGGAAATGACTTTGGAGATGGAGCAAAGCAGAAAAATCTTTGATTGAGGCAAGTACGTACCTCCAGGCAGTGTGAAGATGACAGATATACCCTGTCTTTTTCAAGCCACTTGATAATGTGGGTTTTTCTGTTTTCTCTTTTTTTCTACCAAGTCCACATTCTAGGCAATCCAAATCTACTTTAAAATATGGTTTACACCTTAAAATGGTACAGTGTATTCTCCCATGTATTACTTTTACAAAGCGATTTATTATAGGCTCCGTTTCTATAGTTACAGTTTAATGAAAAATAGTTTGATAATAAGAATCTTACTTTTCAGTGTGTGTAAGACATCTACATTGTATAATATAATAAACATAATGCACCTGTGTTTCCAGACAAGCATCTCTAAATTTTCCTGGAATTGCAATGTTTCATTATGGGAGATACTTTGAAAGAATACTGCAGTCGATACATGTTCTATTTTCAAAGTTAAAATTCTAATTACGTGTATACTTTGTAACTTCTTTCTGTAAATGACACTAGCTATGTCAACTCTTCAAATATTTGGGTAAGACAGGTAGGTAAATGTTTGGAATTTCATACTAGTGTAGAATGAGGTAGACACAATAAGCTTTTTTTTTTTTATAAAAATGTGCTATTGCTGCAATGCTAATCTACTGTACAGAAAAACGTGGTTTGCTTACGTATGCAAAATTGCGATTTTTTGTCTGTGTGTTTAAACAATTTTAATTATCAGTATAGATTGGCTTCATATAAATGACAAGTTAAAATGGTGAGATGTGTTTAAGGTGTCTCAACAGTTTGAGGGAAGCTCAAAATGTTTATGGCTCTGTCTGAAGTCCACTGGTGGGCACAAAAATAATGACCAGCTTTACAAAAGCCCTGTTCCTGGTGAGGATGCAGTAGCCAGGGTGCAGGGGAACAATGCAATGTATAGTATCTGTGTGGCTGCAGAGAGAAGGTGACGCTGAACCAGGTCTGGCAGAATGAGTCTGCATTTGCCTGGCATCGAACTTCTTCAGCCAACCCTTTCTCTTCAGCCTGCTCCTACCCTGGTCCAAATCTTCCTACCCCCGGGCTTTAATTCTTCCTGCTCTTCCTTCTCCAGTGATTCTCCTTCAATCTTTCATGTTCATCTTTGTGAGATAACTTTTTATGAGAAAGCAAATATCCTAGGGACACTCTCCTAGTCAGTAATTTATACAATTTCTCTCTCTCTCGTTTTCTCTCTCTTCATATACATATATATATAATATATATACACACACATATAATACATATACATCATACTTACATATGTATACATGTATATATTATATATGTATATATGTACATATATGTATACACATATACACACATGTGTGTACATATACATATGTGTATATACACATGATTTAGAAGTTTAATATACATATATGTATATTAAACTTTAATATATATGTACATACACACACATACATACACATGTGTGTATATGGACATACACACATATATACCTATACACACATATATACAATTATACATATACATGCATATATACATATTGAGGAAAGTATCTCCAGGCAGTGTGGATATGTATGTGCATATATGAATATATTCATGTATCAGGAGATTTTGGCAGTATAATTATGTTTCTACAGAGAAATTAGGGATGACAGAAAGCTAAAAAAAATTGTAAACCTTAAATGATGCAATTTTTACTCTGGAGGAAAAAGCAGTATGAAAAAAGGAAACACATTTAGTCCAGGATATGATCTTTATGATAGTGTGTGTATACTGTGTAGATATAGATATAGATGCAGAGCATATAATAAACTCATTGGCAGGTTATTTGAATTCCGACTCGTCCAAACATCTTTCAGGATTCAAACATCCTCCCAGCTTGCTCCTCCACTGCCATTTTTCTCACTGACTCCACTCAATCATTCTTATTTCCACCTCTGCTTTTCGTTCACTAAGGATGAGGAGTGGACACCCCCAGGAAAGGGAAGGGAATGAAGGTATGTAGGTAGCACAAAGTGGATGGTTAGTGCATATTCATAGAGTGAAGTCATGTGCTAATTGATTCATTATGCAAGTAATTGCTGGCAAATACACCATTGTAGCTCATGTCCAGACCACCTTGAAGTATAACAAAGAGACGCAACATAACGAGTGTGTTTCAGATACGTAGCTCAACATAGAGAATTGATAACACTGTTCTTTTCCATAAACTCACTAAAAGGACAAAATAAAAGTCTAAATAAGAGGCAATAATTCAAAGGAATTAAATAAGAGAGCAGACAACAACATACTTCAATGAAATATTGCAAGCTGGAAAGCAGATGGGTGAATCTCAATTTATCCTCATCAGAGAAACTTGGAAGTACTCAGGGTCAAGGGAGTAAACTAGGAAATAGGCTAGCCCTTGGCCCACACAAAGACCTCTGAAAGCGAGGTCTCAGATATGGTTAAAAGCAAGCTTTTCTCTGTCTCTCTTTTTGCCTTTTTTAAAATTTGTGCAAGTGTATAAGGTGCATGAGAAAATTTGTTACATGTATATAATATGTAGTATTCCAGGTGTCTGTCACCCAAGTACAATACATTTTTAAGTAAAGTCATCTTATTCTGCTATGAAACACTGAATTTATTGGTTTTATTTTACTCTATGTGTTTGCACTTTTTAACTCACTCCTCTTCATCCCACCCTGCCCCATCCCCCAAAGCAGGACTTCTTTGGAAGATTGAATATCTCCGCCCCACATAGCTCAATAATTGCTCCTTACTTCACCTGAGAGTTGATCCACAGAGATGAATTAGCTCTCGAGGGCAGAGGGGGCATTCTTCCAGAAGTTAGTGACAGCTCGTGGGCAGGGGTAGAGTTACACAGAATATGGAAAGTAAGTAAAAGTCTACACACAGAATGTTGAGAAACTCATGCAACTTCCCACAGTGGATTCTGAAAATGCCAATAGCAGGGAGGAAAACAGTTCTCTCTAGGAAAACTGAGAAGTCAAGAAAAAAGAGTCAGATACTGATATTTACATGTCTCCACTTAAATCATAGGTTGCCAATCTAAGTGTGAGTCCCATAAGTCGACAAAACCTATCCAATTGCAGATTTAGTGCCTCTGTTTCAAATATCAGGAGCAACTGAGGTTCACCCAAAATGCTAGGAGGTCCTACATCTAACATGGAATAGAGAGACAAGAAAGGAGACCTTTAGATCAGCATTTCTTTAACTCTGGTCTGGAAACATTTGGAAGTCCACGAAATAAGAACTACATTCATAATAATAACAGATCTTAATGAACTATTTCCTTTGTTTTTGAGAGTTTACAATTATGTTTTGCTCAAGTTACATAGCTTGAGATCTCACAACAAACTCAGTCCGGAAGTAGATACGCGACCTAAGTTCTGTTTCAGCAAGCTAGGCCTTAAAGACATCTACAAGTATGTAAAATAATGCCACTGTTTTTCCTTTTCGGGTGGAAAACATAGCTCCTTACAAAAATTATGCCATTTTTGTAACAGATACTGGCTTTTTGCAGAGGCTAGGAGGCCTTCTAAGACACGTTTTGCAACCTGTAATGTGCCATTCTCAGTACGGGTCAATAGGTTAATACTATGGGTGGATGCAAGTTATAGGGTATCCTAGACTCAAGAAGACGGGGAGGAAACTACAACAAAATTAGAAAAGCAACAAACAGTTCAGGCCCAACTTTAATCCACTACATGTTATGAAGTATGATTCTGTATTAGTCTGTTCTCACACTGCTAACGAAGACATAGCTGAGACTGGGTAATTTATAAAGGAAAGAGGTTTAATGTACTCACAGTTCCATATGGCTGGGGAGGCCTTATAATCATGGCAGAAGGTGAGTGAGAAGCAAAGTCACATCTTACATGGTGGCAGGCAAGAGGGTATGTACAGGGGAACTCCCCTTTATAAAACCATCAGATCTCGTGATACTTATTCACTATCACGAGAACAGCAAGGGGAAAATCCACCTCCATGATTCAATTACCTCCCACCAGGTCCCTCCAATGACATGTGGGGATTATTACAATTCAAGGTGAGATTTGGGTGGGGGACACAGACCTAAACCATATCACATTCAGTGGTTGGAAAAAGCAAATGCATTCACCTGTGGAAAATTTGGCAAGGTGTATTAAAATGCAGAGAATTTTTATCCTCTGTCCCACTTATATAAAATATACATCACTGTGTGTGTGTATACAAGTGTGCATACATATATGTATTTGAGTGCACAAATGGAAAAAAATGAACAAAATGTTCATAGTAGTTATCTCTGGGTAGGGGGAGGGGGGCATGGGGTCACTTGCCATTTCACTGTATTTATCTTCTATCTTACTTGGAACTTGAATTTGTAGTTCAAAGTGAATGGATTAAATGACGACTTGTCTAATGCTTTAGTAAAAATGTGCTATGTACTCCCAAATAGCTTGTAGATAATGCCAAATACTAGACATTAGTTTCCAATGCTGCCACCATTGGATGTAAAACGTCGTCAGTTGAGCTGAAAAGAAGGAAGCCGCTCACTTACCTCCTTCTGCAGTCTGGTGGGTGCAGAGGAACTGGCACCCAAATCCACATCGGTTGGACATGGTTCAATCGTATGCCACAGAAACAGAACTAAATCTAGGGAGGGTAGTGGGTGAGGAACAGCATCTAAAAAAGGGATTCATTTCCCACACATGCAAAGGAATGTTGAACAAATCCAACTTGTGATGCTCACCAAGGTGTTAGCCAAACCTAGAGGAGACAGAACTTCCACTCGTATTGCCAAATGTCTGTTTGTTGGGAAAATGCTTCTGATCTGTTATAAGTGTTAAATCATTCTGAAGGTATCTGGGAAACCAAATCAGTAATTTAAAAATTCCTTGAAAACTTGGAATGAAAATAAAGGGAGAGGTACCTACTGCCTCATCTATTTGTCTCATGGATGCTTTCACTGGATCCATGACAGAGGAAGCTTTTCTACTACTGGAGTCCCCATCCCCAAGGACAACAATGCCTTCTTTGGGAGTAACTCTGGAAGGACCTGCCTGAGGCTATTTTACACTTAATTTTTTTTAATAAGTAAAGGAGTACACTCTAAAATAGCAATAAAAAGTGTAGCGCTGCAAATATTACATGATAGAAATTTTTCAGCTCCAAGATTGTCTTATGGGACTGCCGTTATACATCTGGTCCACTGTTGACTGAAACGTCATCCTTATGCAGTAAATGACTGTATATGTATATGTAGATCTAGATATAACTACATATAGATATAAATGTAGATAATTTCTATCCTATATCCCACTTATATAAAATATACATGAATATGCATAGATGCATCTGTGCGTACATGTATGTATTTGAGCGCCAAAATGGGAAAAACACACAAAATTTTAATAGTGGTTATCTCTCGGGATGGGGAGGTGGCTATAGAGTCACCATTCCATGCTATTTTCTATCTATATATCTATACTATATCTATATATACTAAATATATATATACAGACACATTGAATGTGTATACTATATGTCTACTACATGTGTATACTATATATACTTTTGTGTACTATATATACCACATGTGTGTACTATGTATACTTATATACACATAAGTATGTGTATCTATATCTACATGTAGATAAAGATATAGTATATACACTTTTATATATACTTATGTGTATTTATATTCATATCTATCATCTTTCTACTTACCATCTGTCTATCACGCTATTTGTCATTTATCATCTATCTACCATCTCTCTGCCCATCTATGTACCCATCCATCAGTCTACCTATCATATATCTATATATCTATCTCAAATATCTGTTCATCTATCTATCCTTCTATCTGTTCATCTAGTTGTCTGTCTCATCCATCTATCTCATCTATCTACCTATTATCTATCTATCTATCTATCTATCTATCTATCTATCTATCTATCTATCTATCATGAGTATAATTCCTCTCATATCTGTTTTCTCCTCAAAAACTTCTAGACAATTTTATACAAATGGATTTATTATAATGATAACACACTGTGTCCTACAGCTTTTAAAATTTTCTTCAAAATATCTCATGTATTACCTCATTTGATATATTTGCTAACTTCTCCGTAGAAGGCCATTGGCCACCGTTGAGCCTCATCTCTGAAATGTGGAGAAACAATACTGGCAGCATAAATTAGACCAGTGTTACCAAGTCTGAAGGCAGCATGTTGGGGTGATGTGTTAATTGATTCATAAGAAATTAATGTTAGCTCTTAATGTTGGAAAGCATTTCCACCCTGTAATAATGCATCCAGACCTTTGTTTTCAAGGAATCTTTTCAAATGTTTTGTGATATTTCAAACCAAATCATTTTAGTTATACAATGAGTTACCACCTTTTTAAAATTTTATTCTTCTCCCCAGCTCCCCAAAGATAAATTCAGATCAGGAAGTAAATACATTTTCTAGTTAGAAAGCACAATGCAATTTGAAATGTCTAAAGGAACAGATTCCAAGACTAAGAAATTAATGCCCACACCCAAAGGCACAAAGTAATTATTTTCCAAAGAGTGTGTCTGCTAATCCATATCAGCCAGATGCACAGAGCTTTAATAAGACATGCAACCTAGGAGGAATATTAAACAATGCTTCTTGGATCCTATTAAATCCTGCTCTTGTTGTATGCTGCAAAATGCAAAGTTCTAGAAAAACATATTTTTAAAAAGCAAAGCCAGCTGTACATGAATGGATTCTAATTCAAGCATGTATTGCTTCACCTACCTGCTAAGGTCTTGCCTGTCCATATTCAGGTTGGTGGCAAAGTTGGGAATCAGAAAGTGAGAAGTTTCATCAACTTGAGAGGAATCAATAGTCAAATAACGTACGTGAGCAGGGATAACTGCATCCTCTTGTCATTCTTTCTATGGCTGGGTTCCAAATGTCATGTGTGGCTTGTATTTCTAGGTTCACAACTGCTATGGTAGGGTCCAGCCTCTTTGCTAACTGTTTTCTTATGGCAAATAGGTGCAAACAGATTATCTCTATGGTGGTGCACCCTATCCAGCCACTGCTATGGCTTGGCTTCTAATTATTCTCCCCTGCTTTCTTCTCCAGGAGATTGCTGGAGGCTCACATATGTTTAGAAGATTATGTCTTCCCTTTGGGAGAGGGACATGTTCAAGGACTACCTGATGTAATTTAATAAGAAGTTAGACCCCTTGCCACAAGCAAAACGAACTCCTTGTCACTATTCACATTCCTGAGCTCCCTGTGGGATCAGGCAGAGACTCCTTGGTATCTTCTTTTCCCTTGTTTTGCCCGATAACCCCATCTGAGTTTCTCCTGAGAGCACCTCCTCAGTGTATCACCTGCATAACAAGCTCTGTGTTACATTCTGTTTCCAGAAGACCTAGTATTTTGGTACTCAGATGATTTTCTCGTGCTCCCCACAGCAGTTCACAGAGTTACCTTGGAGAGTATGCCTTTCCCTGCAATCTCCCTCCAGCTTTGTGATACCAGCGGAGGAAACCACAAAGCCCGGGAGAGATGCTTGGTTTTGCTCCTGCTGCTACATGTCGTATGGCACCATCACCTTCTTGGAACGCATGACAGCAAGGCATTTTCCACTGAGTAGGGTCTGTGGCAGGAAAGCCAGTGGTGAAGCTGGAATGATCTGTGCCTGCCCTTGCTCTTTCTTCTCTTTCTCTACATCCTCCAAGGAAAAAGGGAGGGACACTTTCCCCAGGTTCTGGCTCCCAGTCTGGTGTACTGGTTTCAAACTATTCTTGCTATTGTTAAAAACCGCTGTTTCCCCCATCTTCTGTGCTTGGGAGATAGTCAACAGGCCTGTTGGGACTAATGGCTATCGGGACACATCCTATATCCTCTCTTCTACCTGGACAATGGGAATGCTTGGGTGTATATGTCTCAAGAGTTTTTGCTTCCTGATGCAGAGTAATTCCAACTGGATTTCTACTTTAGCTAGAGATTTCTAAAGATAGTCTTTCTAGCTAACTTAATTATAATACAGCTTCCTACAGAAACCAGGGAGCATTAAGTACCATCTCCAGGAGAACACAAGAGTGAAGAACAATATGGTACAAGTGTTCTTTGGCAAGTGGCTGCCATTGTTGTTCTCAGTTGTAGACGTGGGGTTGAAATTATATGGTTTAGGCATGGCCCCAACCATTCTTTCACTAACATGAGAATGGCTGGGAGAGGGTAGCAGGCAGAGGATGCTCCACCTGCCATCTTTACATGGCAAGAAGGAATGAAATCCAGGTTTACAGTCAAGGTGAACCATGCTTCTGCACTTGAAGGACAAATAGAAGACACACGCGCACACAAACCCGTGTGCACACTGTTCTTCAAGAAGTTGTTCTATTGGGCATTCATAAATAGAGACAAGAAAAAAAACACTGTACTATATAAACCCTTCGATAAAGGAATATATATCTTAGGAAAGTGCAATAGAACAAAAGGGGGAAACATTACGGAAGACAGAATGTCTGATCAAAAGTCATAAGCAATGCATGATATCATGTTATAGGTGTTGCTAAACTGGGGTTACGTGTCTGTCACTCATATGTCTCCACAACTGTTTAAAGATAAAAACCAACCCTTGACACAAACTAAGCATGAATATTCCTGATATTGAGTGGAAGAAAAACATATTATCAGTTGAAAGCCCTGGGAATTCGAAGAAGAAGAATTTAAACAGCAAGCTACCATGAACTGGCTTCTTGAAGGCTGTTTCTCATAAGGTGCCACAAATAATCTGCTGTCACAATTACAAAACATGATTAAAGAGTGAGATGGTTCAGAAGCCAAACTCATATGCAATGTACTCCTCTACAGATAAGTCTAAATTATGTTTTAGAGTAGTCAGACTCCACCAAGCATCTAAATATGCAAATCCACACACACAACAGAAAATACAGATTTGTGCTTCTAGGGAAATATAGATGAACATCCCTGATTTAGACTCAATTATTTTGAAAACTAAATACGTTGTGCACCTTCAGAACTAACTCTGAGTTATTGTTGTTGTTGCTATTGTTGTTTTGTCTTTTTTAAAATTTGAAGGATGTTCTCACTCTGTCATCCAGGCTGGAGTGCAGTGGCGTGATCACGGCTTACTGCAGCCTCGAGCTCTCAGGCTCAGGCAATCGTCCCACCTCAACCTCCTGAGTAGCTGGGACCAAAGACACGGGCCACCATGCCTTGCTAATATTTTATTTTATCTTTTTGGTAGAGATGAGGCTTTACTATGTTGTTCAGGCTGGTCTCAAGCTCCTGGGCTCAAGTGATTCTCCCACCTCAGCCTCTCAAAGTGCTGGCATTATAGGAGTGAGCCACCACACACGACTCCTAACTGAATTTTTGATAAACAACACATAACAATGTGCATGAGGTCTCAATCCTTGGCAAAAGTTAAAACACAAGTGGTTTATGTTGTAACCATTCTCATGGTTTAAAACACCAGTCTTAGGGTCTAAGACACACATGGTTTATTTTGTAACTCCCTCCTTTCTAGGAGAAATTAAGATTTTCTTTCATTGATGAATGTTGATCATTTATTATAAGATAAATGAGGTTTATAATATTTACCTAAATGATGATTCCGTTTAATGAACAGGACTATATCTATAAGCTAGGTAAATGATGCAGTGGCTTCGTATTTCTATTTCTCACATTAGCAGTAGGGTGTCTCTATTAAAAGTTTTTTTTAGCTTGGCTGGGCACCATGGCTCACGCCTGTAACCCCAACACTTTGGGAGGCCAGGGCAGGAGGATTGCTTGAGCCTAGGAGTTTGAGACCTGCCTGGGCAACATGACGAGACTCCTTTCTCTACAAAAACAAAGAAACAAAGAAAAAAACAACCGTTTTTAAGCCTGACACAAGACTCAAGGGTCATCAACAAAAAGGTTTCATATATTTGACAACATAGAAACACGTTTCTGGGATTCAGTATAGCATATGATGAAAGATGCCAGAAATACAACAAATAAATGATATGAATAATTGAAAGCTACTATAAATATAATATGTACATAAAACATATTAAAATAGTTTCAGTGTGGCAAGTAGTTTTAATTAACTTAGAAAATAAATTTGGTCATTTTAAGACCAAATGAAAAATGCATTCCGTATTCCCCACTTAGTTACCAAAATTTTCTATTTTAACCATTTTATTTTACCAACATGATAAGCTAAAAAATGGTCTCATGTCTACATTTACTTCCTTTTTATTTGATTGCTAGTGTAATTAATCATTTATCATATGTTCTTTGGCCATTTCTATTTTCATATGGATACTTTATTTCATATTTTAAAATTATTTTATTGGCCTGATTATCTTAAATAGTATTAATATATCTTCAATACGATTAAGAGAAAATATTATAATAAAATTTTTATTTTTAAGATTTTTTTCAAATACTGAAACTAATCCATTGCTCCTTGTATGTGTTCAATAATCAAGGAAATAAGAAAACTATTTCATATTTTTGTTTGTTTATTTATAATTTCTAGACTTCCATGTGGTCAATCAATATAGTCCCTGATATCGTGGGTTCTGATATCTGATATCATGGTACCATGAGTTTTCCGGGTATTGTGTAAAGCTTTAGAAGGACATTTCACTTCCAACTCTTTGAAAACATCATCTATTTTCTTCTAATAACTTGTTATTGTTTTACATTTTGTAAGGCATTTTAGATCTTACTTGTGAGGGGAGAGAATCTCTTTTCATCACCCCCACTCCATAGATCACCAAATATCCAAACCCCATTGATGGAATTTTCTCACTGACTTCAGGTAATCTTCTCATGTGTGATCAATGCCTCATATTTGTGGATCTGCCTCTGGCTTTTGAATATTGTTCTGTCAAGCTAGATTTTGCTCTCTGTGTTTCATGTATCCATTGCCTCTATGACAGTAGCAAAGGAGTACATATTTGTATCTGGGAGAACAGGATTTCATTCATATACTTCTTTCTCATATATTTTTTCTTAGTCATTCTTGCAGATTTGTTAATCTCAAAAATATTAGACTCAATTTGGTAACTTATGCCAAAATTCTCATCCATCTGATGGCCTAGATTTAATTTATAGATTTAAGATGGACGTGTATCTTAAGCTTAACATTTCAAAGATATAAGACAAAAAAAGAGTAGCAGTTAGAAATAATAAATAGCTCAAAGTATTTCATAATAGTGCACCATTTATGCCTGTGATGTAAGATTCTCTGGACTGTGCTGTTTTCCTGAATTATGTATAAGCCACGGAAACTATAGAATATTCTAGTAATACATAGCTTCCTGAGGGAAGTAGCATTTTGTGCGGGCCAGTTTCTATCAAACCTAAACCTCTAAGATTTAGTAACCGATCTTGCAAGGAAAGAACATTATGCATTAATTGACTTCTGAAGCCTTGTCTTCTTGGTTGTCTCAGTTGAGAACAGCTGGTGTAGCAGGTGGCTTACTAGGATGAGGATGAACTGAAGAAAATACTAACTCAGATTTTCCTAAAGAGAAAAAATTATAGGAGATGCAACAGATCCTAGCCACCACTCTGCATGGAGATGATTTACAGTTATGAAAAAGACTTACTCTAGTTTAATTCCTCAGTTCTATAAAGCTGACTTTGTTTTGCTCTTAGTATCAGTATCAGATTCAAAATGAATCAGTATCACTTTCTCTTCAACATACCTACATTAAAGAAAACTAAACTAGTGGATATGTCTATGTGGAAATATGGGAATGATTTTATTTTATTCTATTCTATTTTATTTTATTTTATTTTATTATTCTCTGAGACAGAGTCTTCCTCTGTTTTCCAGCCTGGAGTGCAATGGTGCGATCTTTGCTCGCTGCAACCTCTGCCTCCTGGGTTCAAGCGAATCTCCAGCCTCAGCCTCCTGAGTAGCTGTGATTACAGGCACATGCCACCAGGCCTGGCTAACTTTTGTATTTTTAGTGGGGATGGGTATTGGCCATGTTGCCCAGGCTGGTCTCGAATTCCTGACCTCAGGTGATCTGCCCTCCTTGGCCTCATAAAGTGATAGAATTACAGGCATTGAGCCATGGTGCCCAGCTAACTTTTGTATTTTTGGTAGGGATGGGTTTTCACCATGTTGCCCAGGCTGTTCTTGAACTCCTGACCTCAGGTGATCCACCCACTTCAGCCTCCCAAATTGCTGGGATTAGAGGCATGAGCCACCACGCCCAGGCGGGAATTATTTTAAATGTACACAGTAGAGAACCAGTTCCCTGTGTGTGCTTTCTGATGTGCTGCACTTTTATTCTCATTTGAAACAAATAAGCAATGGGTAAACAATTAAATAAAATGAACACACTGAGGCAACAGTTTGGTGCTTATCATTCTGCAGAACACTGTTTTGATTAGGTAAGATTTGAGAGGTAATCACCTCTGGTTCTCATAGAAAACATATCTCTCCAAAGTCAACACACACGCATGCACATTTGAGAGACAAAAAGCTCACAATTATATGAGTAGTCTTCCAAAATGAATATTTTACATTCAGGTATTAATAATATTGTCAATTGTTAAGCCTCATTTTGATAAAGTGATTGTTAATGAGGACTTAATGTTTGCTCTATTTGCCAAAGCCTACATTGCTAGATATAAAATTAAAGAATGTCATAAAGCAAGAAACTCAATTTATGGACAGTTTTACAACATACTGTGGAAACATTTAAACCAAATCTATTTTCCAGTAAACTCTAAAGACCCCACGATAATGGAGGAGCATGTATTTTTGTATTAAAATTGCAGAGGTTGGAGTGATTCAAAAGACTGCATAGCCACTGTGTGTTCTAGAATATCCTATAATCTCCAAGGAAATTCCCCATCATGCAATAATACTACCAAGTTACTCATATAATTTTCATCCATATATTTACCTCCTGAACCAATTAGTCAAAAGCGCACCTTTTCACTCTTCACAATTGCAAAGATGATCAACCTAAGTGCCCATCAAGTGATGACTGGATAAATAAAATGTCATTGTCAACGTAACTATGATGTGACAGCCTTCCTTTTCCACAGTATCCTTGCAACTCTATCTGTTTCCCTCACCATTAACCTCATTCCCACTTTGGCCTTTGAACATTGTTTCTGGATGCTGGAGGTTTCCAGCCCTTCCAGCTCATTTCTTGGGAATCAAATCTCTGTCTTATTTTCCCCCTTTCTGTGTCAGTGACGAGGAATGTTTTGTGAAGATGAATTTATAAAGATAATAGAGATAAGTTTATGAGGATAATAAAATACATTTATAAACATTATAAACAAAGATGAATTTGTTGTGAAACAATATACTGAGTGTGGATATAGAAAGCTCCTGTAATACCTATATTGATGCAGTTGAAAACCAAGAAATATGAACCAATTCATTCATTTGGAAAAAGTCATTAATATCTCATTGAAAATGTTCAGAGTTTGTCTACTTCATTTTCATGCCTACGTGTATTTCACAAGCAAAGATGTTCTTTAAACCAAGATTATATTTTTAGTTTTTGTTTTTGTTTTCTTTGGTTTGGTTTTTTGGGGGTGTGTGTGTGAAATCTCAGACCAAAAACTCTATAAGTGAGGCATAAGGGCAACTGTATACAATTTTATTTTTTTATAATCTCTATACTAAAATTAATATTTTACTACATATAAACTTTATATTCTAGTAACTATCAATCACATTGACACCATCCAGTGTAAATGCAAGAATTTATTTACGTAATCTTTTCCTGTAATTTTTCTTCTATTTATACAGTTTCCTGTGGCTTTGATTTGGATCCAATCCAGAGAACTTTTTTTCAAGGCTCTTATTCTATCTTAATCTTTTCATTGTTCTTGTTGTTGTTATTTTTGCAACTGTAGCTTTGTTGTTAAGCTAGAACATACACCTATAAATTGCTTTAGAATGAAGGCAATTAGTAACACTCTGTCTGGGACATTAAGGCTTTGTGAATTTTTATCTAGACATAATGGTCACAATGCAGAACTCTAATATAACTGGCAATATGTGTTAAAAATTGCTCATCAATGCGAAATACAATGTGATTTCTTATGGATTAGGTTAAAACAATATTTTAAATTAATCTATTTTACACTCCCTATCAGGTCAAGAAGAATGGTTATTCTACATACCTGGCCGCTCTCATGACTTTCTTGCTTATATTATTCTGCAAAAGAGTCTTGATGCCAGTTACCAAGTGTAAACATTTCTGGTTCCTGTCATTAGCATCCAGTTCTAACCTTCCTCTCTCTCTTCTTCCTCTACCTTTTGTGTCAAGGTTATCGAAAGGTATTAGGAGTATACTGAACCCTGTGAAGGTACACAAAAACATTAAACACTTTTATAACAAACGTCATATATGTATGTTGCATACAAATTAGAAAGTAGAGATAAGCAAAACAGTAAATGCCACAAAAAACATCTCTAATCTCATGAGTTGGGGCAGTCACTCAGCAAACTGTTGACTCTTCTTACATTCTTTATGCCGTTAAATATGTACACAGACTTTTATTTATGAAAATGGGATTTAAAATGCCACTTTGAATACCTTTTTCTTTCCCCTCAGTCTTTTGGGCTGGACCTATTTTCATTTTCATATATGAACTTGCATGATCATTTTCGAAAAAAAAATTTTAAGGGACATGGTCTTGCTCTGTCACTGAGGCTGGAGTGCAGTGTTGCAATCATAGCTCACTATAACCTCGACCTCCTAGGCTCAAGAGATCCTCCCTTGAGGGATGATCTGGAGTAGTTAGGACTATAGGCATGAACCATCGTGCCCAGCTATTTCTTCTTAAAATTTTTGTAGAGGTAAGGCTCTTTATGTTGCCCAGGCTGGTCTTGAACTCTTGCCTCCAATGATCCTCCTGCCTCAGCCTCCCAAAATGCTGGGATCACAGGTGTGAGCCACCACACCTGGCCAACATCATTTTTAATCGCCAAAGAATGTACTTGCTTATTGGTGCCCTTATGTCTGGATATCCAGGACGCTTCCATAACATCCTGATGACCATACTCAACAATGAGATATCAAGATGGTAAAACTGAGCACACCAACCAGCCACTCTTTGTTAGTTCACACAGCTTGAAATCAAAGGAAATCACTGCCTTGGGATGCTCAGAGGAGCCAATGATTTAAGAAATTCCCAGTAGAGAAAGCAGAAGGAATCTCATTAAAGAAGAAGCCAGAGGCATGACCTTAAAGCTGCTGCAAAATGTCAGAACAATTCCATGTCTTTCTGAATACCTATCTATTACCTATGCATCCATCACAGGTATCTCTCTATCTATTTGTCCATCACATCTATCTATCTATATTTATCTATCTATCTATCTATCATCTATCCATCCACCATATCTAGCTCTCTCTAATATATATATATATATCTCTAAGATATATTTATCTCTTCTATATATAGAAGAGATACATATATATAAGATATATATATGTATGTTTCTATGTGTATATTTTATTTATTGTTACCCCAACCCTAAAAGGAATAGTGACTGACAACAGGGGAGAGTAGCTCCTCAATAGTCAGGTTGCTAGTAATTAATATTTATCACCAGTTTATAATGTTCAGGTATTTTTCATATATTTAGCAATTTAATATTTTTGAAAAGTCAATGAGATACCATTATATCCCCATTTCACAGTTTAGAGTCAATGAATTGGAGGTTAGGAGAAAAATCCACATTGTGGCAGGTTGGGGCCATGGGAGTTGTTGAGGCAGCTCTTAGGCAGTGTGATGTCCAGGTTGCTGCTCTTAGCCACAATCTGCCAAAGAAAGAAGCTCTGGGAAATTGGAGATAGCATGGAAGCTTCCACACAACTCAACTTGCAGCTGCACATATTCTCATTTAATGCACTGACGACTGATTTCTAACAGTGATCCACAATAGAAACACATTATGCAGTCCAATTCTTTATGATATATCAATATTGAATATGAGTAGCATCATCTGATGAAGCAGCTTCCATTTAAATGACATGCACTTTGCATTCCATTGTAACTATAAGAAGTCATAGTTTGGGATGGTAACGTTTATTTTACTCTCTAAGAATTTTTTTAAAATTTTTTTTTCTGCAAACGTGACCTAAATTTAAGTCTAAATCAGGAGATTTGAAGAAATTGGGTTGACATGCTTTCGATATGCTTTCTATAAATCTTGTAGTAATTAAATGATACAGAAGGGATAATCACCACTAATTGCACAGGTGATGATATCCAAACACATCTGAAATTAATTCGGATGGAAAGATCTCTAAGAAGAGGAAGTGGCCTCCTTTCTCCAGATCCAGTTCAGAAAGCAGTCTAAATCGAGCTCTGAGTGAGCATCTGCAATAAAGCCTCCACTGCAGCCTCGGCCACCGCCTCCCCTTCTCTCTCTGGACTCATGCCCACCCTGGGCTGCCAGGTCCCCTGGGTGAGCTAGGACACCTGCAACACAGAAAGAAAGCTCATCTTCATCAAAACAGGCTTTGAAGCTCTTCTGCAGATAAACACTCTTCATTTATTAGTGATTTAATCCTTTAATAAAAGCTCACTTTGTTAAGTGGCTCAGCTTTCAAAAACAGCCCACGCAGATATTTGCATGAGTCCGTTAAAGATGATCAGACAACATGAAATGGCTAAAAATATTGTCCCAGGATCCTGGGTAAGCCTAGGCGACCTATCTCTATCAGGGCTAGGGAAAAGATTACAGAGCTCTTTGTGTTGAATTAGGTTTCCTGAAATAGAATTCTTCCTTTTTGGATCCATCTGAACTTGGTCTGTGCTATTGTATTATTCAGTCTTTATTAACTCAACAGCAGAGCATAGTCTTCTAGTGAGAATGTATAACTGGAGTAGTCAGTAACATTCTCAAATATAAATGAAATTAGGTCATTAAAATATTGTCTTCCTGGATATGGTGGCTCTGGTGTATTCTGTTTTAGAAAGGCCATTAATTTAAAGCACGGAATGGATAGGGTGTGAAAATCTTCTTGGCACCACATTTACAGTGCCTCTGGCTCTTTTAAACTTAAGTGAAGAAACTAATAGCATCGATATTTTAGTATACTATACTTATGTCAAATGGGAAGCGTGTTGCTAATTGAATATCTGGAGACAGAGAGAGAGAAAGAGAGAGAGAGTTCTGAAATGCCAAAGTGATTTTCAAGTTAAAAGATGATTCAACTTTTATGACCTAGGTCTTCCCTTGCTTTGAGAAATCCCAAGAGACAAAGAATAAAATATAAGCTAAAATGCAATGAGATAGGAAGCAAAAAAGGAAAACAAAAATGAACAGAATTCATAAAACCACTCGGGGAAGCAGAGAAGTGAAACGTGAAAATACCAATGTCGGTAAGTCTGACAGAGAAACAATAAGTGAATTGAGAACAACTGCATTCAAATCACCAAAAGGTGCATATTTTAAAAGCTTTAGTACAAACTGATGTAGAAAAAGTGGGACTTAATGGAGAACTACCATATTTTAAGTTAAAAATCAGGAAATGACTGCATCAGTTGTTGGCTAAAACTCTCTAAAAGGGACCTATTTTGCCATCCTTCTTAAAACAGCCAAAAAATAAAGAAAATGACAGCTTTTAAGAAAATGGACAACAAGAAATTAAGAGTAGTGATCCTGGTGAGACGAAAACAAGTGGAGATATACTATTGCCCCAGCTTATTGGCTTGGAAGTGTTTCCCAGGCCTGACTTAAAAAGGAAGAAGTCAGGCTGAGCTCAAAAGATTTTGATTCTTGGGAAAACAAGGCTGCAAGGGCTCTCAGGATAGAGTACCAGGAGAGAGGTAGCTTCACCCAGAGGAGAATGGAGATCTACAGAGAGAACTGCTGAAGTTTTCCTCCAAGTGTCTATCACTGCATATGTATGAGGAAACCACACAAGGATGGGGAAATAACCACCCGTATTAGTTCATTCTCACGCTGCTAATAAAGACTTGACGGAGACTGGGTAATTTATAAAGGAAAGAGGTTTAATGAACTCACAGTTCCACATGGCTGGAGAGGCCTCACAATCACGGAGGAAGGCAAAGGAGAGCAAAGGCATGTCTTACATGGCAGCAAGCAAAAAGAGTGTGTGCAGGAGAACTCCCCTTTATAAAACCATCAGATCTCATGAGACTTATTCATATCACAAGAACAGCACAGGAAAGACCCACCCCCATGATCAATTACCTCCCACCTGGTCCCTCCCACAACATGTGGGAATTGTGGGAGCTACAACTCAAGATGAGATTTGGGTGGGAATGCAGCCAAACCATATGACCAGCTAACAAGTTTAGCACCAATCTATAGAAAATGGCAACAGGTCAGCAATGAAGCACCTTAGAAGATGAAAATTAACATTTCTCAAAGATAACTCAGGGCCAAAACCACTTCTGTTCCAACCAGCTTGACTGGGGAATCTCATGAAACATGGGGCCTTAGGTAAAGTGCACAGAATGATGTTGCCTTGGGAAGGAATAATTAATTGGCCCTTTTCTGAGAATGGTTCCAGTCCAATCTAGTAAGTCTTAAAAGTAAGATATAAGTTAAGATTTTTTTGGCGGGGGCGATGGAGTCTCGCTCTCTCACCCAGACTGGAGTGCAGTCTGGCTCACTACAACCTCTGCCTCCAGGGTTCAAGCAATTCTCCTGTCTCAGCCTCCAGAGTATCTGGGATTACAGGTGCTCAGCATTACACCTGGCTAATTTTTGTATTTTTAGTAGAGACGGGGCTTCACCATGTTGGCCAGGCTGGTCTTGAACTCCTGACCTCAGGTGATCCGCCTGCCTTGGCTTCCCAAATTGCTGGGATTACAGGCATGAGCCACTGTGCCCAGCCAAGATTTAAATAAGATCTTAAAACTGAGACTCAAACTCTACCCGAGTAATTTAAATGTGTCTCAGAACAAATGCCAAGGACAGTTAGGGAATACTAACATATCAAGAACCCAACAAGGTAAAATTCACAATGAATTAATAATTCATTAAAATGAATGAATAGTAGATTAGTAAATTATTAATAATAAATTAATACTATCCAATAAAAAAGATTGCATAAGACATAATCAATACACTGAAATCAATTGTGTTTCTTTATACTAGCTGTAGCAATCAGACCTAAAATAAAAATTACATACCTTTTTACCACAATACCCAATGCACAGGATACTTACAGGGTGAATCTAACAAAAGTTTTTAAAGACCTGTGCATACTCCGCATATCTACAACTATCTGATCTTTGACAAACCTGACAAAAACAAGCAATGGGAAAAGGATTCCCTATTTAATAAATGGTGCTGGGAAAACTGGCTAGCCATATGTAGAAAGCTGAAACTGGATCCCTTCCTTACACCTTATACGAAAATTAATTCAAGATGGATTAAAGACTTACATGTTAGACCCAAAACCATAAAAACCCTAGAAGAAAACCTAGGCAATACCATTCAGGACATAGGCGTGGGCAAGGACTTCATGTCTAAAACACCAAAAGCAATGACAACAAAAGCCAAAATTGACAAATGGGATCTGATTAAACTAAAGAGCTTCTGCACAGCAAAAGAAACTACCATCAGAGTGAACAGGCAACCTACAGAATGGAAGAAAATTTTCACAACCTACTCATCTGACAAAGGGCTAATATCCAGAATCTACAATGAACTCAAACAAATTTACAAGAAAAAAACAAACAACCCCATCAAAAAGTGGGCAGAGGACATGAACAGACACTTCTCAAAAGAAGACATTTATGCAGTCAAAAAACACATGAAAAAATGCTCATCATCACTGGCCATCAGAGAAATGCAAATCAAAACCACAGTGAGATACCATCTCACACCAGTTAGAATGGTGATCATTAAAAAGTCAGGAAACAACAGGTGCTGGAGGGGATGTGGAGAAATAGGAACACTTTTACACTGTTGGTGAGACTGTAAACTAGTTCAACCATTGTGGAAGTCAGTATGGCAATTCCTCAGGGATCTAGAACTAGAAATACCATTTGACCCAGCCATCCCATTACTGGGTATATACCCAAAGGACTATAAATCATGCTGCTACAAAGACACATGCACACGTATGTTTATTGCGGCACTATTCACAATAGCAAAGAGTTGGAACCAACCCAAATGTCCAACAACGATAGACTGGATTAAGAAAATGTGGCACATATACACCATGGAATACTATGCAGCCATAAAAAATGATGAGTTCATGTCCTTTGTAGGGACATGGATGAAACTGGAAACCATCATTCTCAGTAAACTATCGCAAGGACAAAAAACCAAACACCGCA
>NW_026652282.1:2384651-2385563 GCF_009828535.3 Hylobates moloch
TACGAAAATTAATTCAAGATGGATTAAAGACTTACATGTTAGACCCAAAACCATAAAAACCCTAGAAGAAAACCTAGGCAATACCATTCAGGACATAGGCGTGGGCAAGGACTTCATGTCTAAAACACCAAAAGCAATGACAACAAAAGCCAAAATTGACAAATGGGATCTGATTAAACTAAAGAGCTTCTGCACAGCAAAAGAAACTACCATCAGAGTGAACAGGCAACCTACAGAATGGAAGAAAATTTTCACAACCTACTCATCTGACAAAGGGCTAATATCCAGAATCTACAATGAACTCAAACAAATTTACAAGAAAAAAACAAACAACCCCATCAAAAAGTGGGCAGAGGACATGAACAGACACTTCTCAAAAGAAGACATTTATGCAGTCAAAAAACACATGAAAAAATGCTCATCATCACTGGCCATCAGAGAAATGCAAATCAAAACCACAGTGAGATACCATCTCACACCAGTTAGAATGGTGATCATTAAAAAGTCAGGAAACAACAGGTGCTGGAGGGGATGTGGAGAAATAGGAACACTTTTACACTGTTGGTGAGACTGTAAACTAGTTCAACCATTGTGGAAGTCAGTATGGCAATTCCTCAGGGATCTAGAACTAGAAATACCATTTGACCCAGCCATCCCATTACTGGGTATATACCCAAAGGACTATAAATCATGCTGCTACAAAGACACATGCACACGTATGTTTATTGCGGCACTATTCACAATAGCAAAGAGTTGGAACCAACCCAAATGTCCAACAACGATAGACTGGATTAAGAAAATGTGGCACATATACACCATGGAATACTATGCAGCCATAAAAAATGATGAGTTCATGTCCTTTGTAGGGACATGGATGAAACTGGAAACCATCATTCTCAGTAAACTATCGCA
>NW_026652282.1:2390675-2449826 GCF_009828535.3 Hylobates moloch
TTGTAAAGTAAGTTTATTTTTAAATTTTCTATTATGAGATTATATTGTTGTTATAACTAAAATAAACAAACATCAAAGAAAAGGCTATCAAAACCATGGGATATGGAAATGAACCAAATTAAACTAAATTTCTGAATGTATGCAATTAGGAAGAAATGGAGCTAAGGAAATACCACATAACAATGAAATATTGATTTTGTAAAAACTAGTTATGCTAATGAGAGTTGCAATGCTTTTCTTGATGTATTTGACAAATTAGCTTTAGAAACTGTACTTATTCTAGCAGGAAATAGCCAGGCATGACAAGTTCTTCCCAAGGCTTATTTTATCGAAGTACATGTGCCTGAGGTAGCTGTTAATTTCTATCTCACACCTGAAAGAGAAAATGACACATATTTTTTAAAAAATCATCTGACACCAGTCAGAATGGCTATTATTAAAAAATTGAAAACCAACAGGTGTTGGTGAGGATATGGAGAAAAGGGAACACTTAAACACTACTGGTGGGAAGGTAAAATAGTTCAGCCACTGTGGAAAGCAGTTTGGAGGTTTCTCAAAAAACTTAAAACAGAACTACCATTTGACTCTGTAATCCCATTACTGGATATATACCACCCACGCCCCAAAAAATTGTTCTGTCAAAAAGACACATGCATTTGCATGTTCATCACAGCAATACTCATAATAGCAAAGACATGGAATCAACTTAGGTACCCATCAACGGTAGACTGGATAAAGAAAATGTGGTACATGGGCACCATGGAATACTATGCAGCCATAAAAAAGAATGGAATTGTGTCCTCTGCAGCAAAATAAATGCAGCTGGAGGCCATTATGCTAAGAGAATTAATGCCGGAACAGAAAAGCAAATACCATGTCACTTGTAAGTGAGAGCTAAACATGAGTACTCATGGACATAAATGTGGGAACAACAGACACTGGGGACTACTAGAAGGGGGGAAAGAGGGAGGAGGGCAAGGACTGAGAAACTACCTTTTGGGTACTATGCTCAATACTTGAGTGGTGGGATCATTTGGACCCCAAACCTCAACACCACACAATAAAATCATGTAACACACTTGCACACGGACCCCTTGAACCTAAAATAAAAATTGAAATAAAAAAATCATTTTTGTTTTAATTGTTTGAGTCTCTGTGTTTTCAAACTTTGAATTGCATGAGTTATGGAAACATGACTCATAAATGGATAGATTGGTACTGAGGTCATTTTGGCTTCCAAAATGCAGGAACATACAGAGATTTTTGAATGAGACCAGAGTGCATCTGG
Organism: Hylobates moloch; assembly: GCF_009828535.3. Classification (NCBI taxonomy): domain Eukaryota; kingdom Metazoa; phylum Chordata; class Mammalia; order Primates; family Hylobatidae; genus Hylobates; species Hylobates moloch. Next base: position 2,391,964 of record NW_026652282.1, read on the forward strand.
GAGCAACAGAGTATCTGTTGTGTTTTTTTTGTCCTTAAGTGTGTGTAAGAGTGAGTGGGTTGGTGGGTCTGTGGCTGGTGATAAGGGAAGATGATGGTGCAGATTCTAGGTCTGAGTTGAAAATAATATCCACAAATTTCATATAAGAGAAAGAAGCAACCTCATATATTGCTCTCCTACTAGCTCTTTCTCTCTTTTCCTTCTGCCTTATGAAACCAACATTCTTCACAAGAGGATATAAGATCCATATGTTTTAGGGATTTCCTTCCCAGTCCATGAAAAGTCATCAAAGCTAAGAAATGAATTAAGAATTCACTGCATTGCTAAGGCTTTCCCTGCATGGAGGTCAGCATCTGGGAATCAGGCTATAATTTTCACTTGTGATACAGATGTCCTGGTGGTTATGTCAACAAATCACGAATCTATCATCTCTCTTTTATATCCACTCATGCTTATTTACTGTGATTTTAGCTTTAGGCTGGTTGCAGTCCACAAGAAGTTTACCAAAAGCAGCTTGTACTGTGAGCTGACCATTCACCCACTGCTAGCTCAGGCTGGGGCCATTCTGTGATGCCAAGTGTTAAATTTCTGTACTAGTCAGAACAGAGCCCCTGTATTAGTCTGTTCTCATGCTGCTAATAAACACATATCTAAGACTGGGTAATTTATAAAGGAAAGAGGTTCAACTGACTCACAGTAACAGTGAGTTCGGCTCACTCATGGCTGGGGAGGCATCATAATCGCGGCAGAAGGTGAATAAGGAGCAAAGTCACGTCTTACATGGCAGCAGGCAAGACAGAAGTTGTGTAGGGAAACTCCACTTTATAAAACCATCAGATCTCGGGAGACTTATTCACTATCATGAGAATAGCATGGGAGAAACCGGCCCCCATGATTCAATTACCTCCCACTGGGTCCCTCCCACCACACATGGGAATTATGGGAGCTACAGTTCAAGGTGATATTTGGGTGGGGACAGAGCCAAACCATATCAGCCCCATTTCTGCAGCATTGAAAATCCCATACGTTCTGTTGTCCTGAGTCTCCCATCACCTCCACCAACAACTTGGGTCTCCTCAAAATGTTCCATCAGCACCATCTATCCTAGAGTGTTACATGCTTCACTATCTTCTCATCAAAGATATTCCCATGCCCTAGTCACTTCAGGCTTATGGTCATTTTAATTAAATGCTTCCATTCCAGGAATGACAGTCCTTACTCCAATGCTCTCCAAATATTTTATTCTCCTAAAATATCTTTAATCAGTTGGCTCTCACATACTGTCATGCAATAGTTGGGCATGATGAGCTTTTTCTTGAATCCAGTGGTTTGGCGTAATCATTATCTAAGCCCAGGTTTGTTTCTGAAAAGGGAGAGAGTTGATGCTATGAGATTGAAGCAAACATCCTTTACCCTACAAGATTTCTTTTAAGAGTGTAATGACACTTTCTTTTATTATTATTATTATACTTTAATTTCTAGGGTACATGTGCACATCGTGCAAGTTTGTTACATATGTATATAAGTGCCATGTTGGTGTGCTGCCCCATTAACTCATCATTTACAATAGATATTTCTCCTAACGCTATCCCTCCCCCCTCCCCCCACACCACGACAGGCCCACTTTCTTAAAGAGCAGTCAATAAACTGTAGAGGTGGGAATAATCATTTAGTGATTCCCACCATCTTAATTTAAGGGTTCTCTAAAATGGAAATCTCTCAACATCAGAAAGACCTCTATAACAGCCAATCTCAGTGCACTGGAACTTAAACTTTTCCTTACAAATATTCAGAATGGCTCCATTGCTTTTAAAGCCAGTATCTTATGAAGGAGATGTAGATATGCTACCTTCTCTAGGCAGGTTTCCATTTGAAATATTATCTTCTTTTTGGCCCCAGAAACGAATTCATACATTTCAGATTCATTGACTCTTTTTTCGTTTTGTTTTGTTTTGTTTTTTAACCATCATCTTTAAATCTGATGAATAATGTTTTTGTCAAGTTCAACTAATTTCTTCCAATGTGGCTCCATAAGACCATTCGGTACCACAGATTATGGACCCTTTAACCTGTTTAACAAGTCTATACAGCTGTTGGAATTGTCTGAGAAATTTGTCATATTGATAGAAATGAAACCTTTATGTAGACTGTATCAAGTGGGAAGAAACACTGTATCTTAATAAATGCATGATGATGTTCTGTGAATATTTGCTACTTATGTATGTCAAAAGATTGTTCTGCACAGATTTCGAAGAAGCTATGCAGTAAAAGATTACTGCATTTAAGTTGGGTTATCATCAAGATTAAACGCAAAGCAATTAAAAAGCCATCATATATACCATGTCTGCCCTCATTCACACATCATCATAATGTTTCATAAGTAGCTAACCACTTCCATGCATTTTCAGGTGGGGAAAAGATTATAATAAACTTATAAATTTCTTGTGTACATTAAAGCTGCATCCCTTCTCATGACCACAAAATTGAAATATTATGTTTATAACAGATGCCACCTTAAGTAATTAATTTAGAGAAGTAAGCATATTGACATAATTGGAATGTTGAGCTCAGCTATTATTTGCAAGACCTGCTGCATTCACTAAAAACTAAAGATTCTGAACACGCTAATTTTCACATGCACAGAGTCATAAGGCAGCCATCAGACTTAAGATGCAAACTGTCAATTTGAGTGACAGGCATTTAAACTTTGAGACGAGGGAAATAAAAGAGATCCTATTGACATATATTCAGATATCTATCATTGTACTGAAATCAAGGTACCAGTTTTTTTGGGACTTTTGTAAAACATCATTCTCTTGGACACTTATTTTACTTTGATAATTCAGATCTTTAAAAACATTCCTTATAAGGAGGCCCAAGAGTAACTTACTGCATACATTTTCTGATTTCAATGTAGGTTTCTTTAATAAAAATTGCAAATTTCAGAATTCAAGGAGGAAAATAAATAGCATTGTTTGGAGTGAAAACTAGCAAATAAATGGTCTCCAAACATCAAAGTTAAATTAAAAAATATATTTTTAATCACTGATCATGCAACTGGCTTCAAAGATAAGAGCCCAGGAAACAGCTGATATGGTAAAGAGCCAAGTAAAACACAATGAAAGAAAAGTTAACTGGTGGCTGATTCGCACTCAATAGCTCGGTCAAAATCTGGTCCTTAAACTTTGCATGGAGGTAGTGGATGTCAAATTTTAGTTTCACAAAATTCCCCTGGTAAGACTCTTTAACATACACACCATCATTTTTAACAATCACCACTGGAAATATTGGCAATCCACATGTATTATGGACAATATTTTTGAAGACTATTTACATGAAAGAGAGAGGGAGACAAAAAGAGAGAGAGAGAGAGAGGGAGAGGAAGAGGGATTAATAGACAACCATATTTTAACCTTTCAATAATACACTGCAGGTAGGCCAGGCATGGTGGCTCATGCCTGTAAACCCAGCACTTTGGGAGGCCAGGGTGGGTGGATCTCTTGAGCTCAGGAGATCGAGACCAGCGTGGGAAACATGGTGAAACTCCGTCTTTACTAAAAATGCAAAAAAATTAGCCGGGTGTGGTGGCACACGCCTGTGGTCCCAACTACTCAGGAGGCTGAGATGGGAGGATTGCTTGAGCCTGGGAGGCAGAGATTGCAGTGAGCTGTGATCATGCCACTGCACCCCAGCCTGAGTGACAGAGAGAGGCCCTTTCTCAAAAAACAAACAAACAAAACAAAAACACCACAATTAGACTTCAGACAAGTGCTTTTAAAAATGTATTTAACTGAAACTACGATGGAGAGAAATGATGAACAGATGTTAATGGTGAGTTCTCTAATACAAAAAAGGCACAATGAATTACATATAATACAGCATGTAAAAGGCATATTATGTTTGCGAAAAGTTTACCAAATAGAATGCTAAATAGAAAAGAGATGAGAATTTTTAAAAAGTGGTTTACTAAAATTGTGAGACCATAAATATTTCAATAAGTTAACACAGTTCAAAATAAATATTTTGTTAGCATTTCTTGAAAATATTGTCTTCATTTTGTTGGAGTATATTATGATAATTGATCATATTTGGAGGAAGAAGACATTCTTCCTACAATCAACTCATGATTTAACAGAGAGGCACTTCTCAGGGAAACAGCCACATGCTTCATCTAAATATATATATATATTTTTTTTTAGACAGGGTGTCACTCTGTCACCCAGGCTGTAGTGCAGTGGTGTGATCAAGCTCACCACAGCCTTGATCTCCCGGGCTCAAGTGTTCCTTCTACCTCATCCTCTTAAGTAGCTGGGACTACATGCTACAAGCCACCATGCCCAGCTAATTTTTTTTATTTTTCGTAGAGATAGGGTCTTGCTATGTTGCCCAGGCTGGTCTCAAACTCCTGGGCTCAAGGTATCCTCCAGCCTCATCCCCTCAAAATACTGGGATTACACAGGTGAGCCACTTCATTACTTTATTTCCTAACATTGTGCCTCCTTCCTTATTTTCGAGTTAGATCTTGCATAACAGAAAGATAGTTAAAATTGTCCTTAAAGGCACCACTTGATGAATAAGAGATGAGTAGGTATCTAGGAAACTGAAAGAATGAGGGTGAGTAGAGAAAATACATTTCATTTTACTTCATTCTGAAGTGATGTTGACACTTCTTCAGGGACCTACCCCTGAGTCTCTACCAATAGCCTCCTATCCTAAAGCAGTTTGTTGATTTTTAGATGATTAACACTTATTCAAAATGCATGAGAAATGGCCATTGAGAACCGAAAGATATCGTCACTTTTTTTTCTATGAAATCTGATACTTTCTCTTGAACATCAAGCCCATAAAACACACAAATTAAGTTAGTTCAGGAATACGAAGTTAGACCCTGGAAACCAATATCCTGCCGTTTTGCTGCCCCAGCACCCTGGCTTATAACGGTTTAATAAGTGCCTTCCAGGGCTCACTTAATAACACTTTATTGAGTTTTAGAAAAAAAGATAGCCATCATTTTTTCCACTTTGCATTAAACTGAAGAATATAGAAATAATAAAACATACAGTATTATAATGCCACCACATTTAACTTATCTTGCATGGAAAGGTCATCTTCCAAGCACATTTGTTTGATTGAAATGAAGTCTCTAGATATATATATGGTTGATATTTCAAAAGTGACTATTAAAAAAATACAATGAGTATCAGTTCTCAGATAAAGAAAATCTTGATCTTGATTCAACTGTGCTCTCATATATTTTATAAATTGTAGTAATTCCTTAAACATCACTAGAGAACAGTCGGAAAATGCTTTTGAAAATATTTTTACTTTCAGAATTATGTCACTATATTGAAAAACATCAATATACTATTCCTTTCAGAAACAGAATTTACCCTTTCTTCTCCCATCTTGAAGAACAGAGTTTTCCAATAGAACTTTCTGCAATGGTGAAAATATTGTATATCTGAGCTTTGTAACAGAGTAACCACAAGCCACACTTGGTTGTTAACAACTGATACGCAGCTGTTGAAAATAAGGGACTGGATTTTTAATTTAACTTAAATGTATTAAATTTAATTAACCACATATGGCTAGCGGCCACCATATTGGACACTGTAGATCTGCAGATCAAATCCTTGCAGCTACATCAGCTCAACCTCAGAGTTTATTAGAAATGCAGATTCTATGCACTTCACCCCTGAACAATCCAGGCAGGGCTTGTATTTTAACAAAATCCCTAGATGATTCATATGCATGTTAAATTTTGAAAAGCACTCACCTAGAAATTGTAGGAAAAACAAATTGTCAGTGTCAGCATTTATGTCAGAGAAGAGCAGTCAAAAGGCAAGTTCCATGCGTACAATTCATACAACAACATGCAAAGAAAATACTGTAAACATTCTTCAAAATCATGTCTATGGATTTCAATGATTGTTGCAAGAATTATATGTATGTATTGGGTTTTTGCCAGAGTATACGTGTATATATCGAACATTTTCTTTTGATCTCTTTGGTCATAACTTTGAAAGTCACTTGTAGTCCTCTCAGGCACAAAACTTTTGGACAAAATGCGCTCTTTTATTATAAAATATTTGAAGAAATAATTTAAAGCTGCAATGAGACAATATAATTTTTCTTTGATGTGAGATACTAAATGACAATGTCATGAGGGGTTGAAGCATGCGTTATTACAGTTGTTCTAATTATTATGGTTATTGTGCTTTTTTAACCTATTAATCTGTGTTAAGTCTCAAATGATAATGTTTAAAGCAAACTTAAGTTTTAACTGATGAGGTTACTGGCTCCAGCAGACACACTTATGAGTACTCTTACAGTGAGCATGGAAAAAAATATCTACCCTTTAATCTCTGTGCCGGATGGGAAGGACTTAATGAGTTCAATAACCACTGAGCTCACATAACCTCCTTTAAACAAAAATGAAAATGCATAGAAAAAGCTAGTTTCCAGTCTCAATGTGTAAAATAACTACCGTATGTTCTTCAGTACATACACTTCAATATATACACACTGTTTGAATGCAGGTAGAAAAAGCATTTCTTAAGCTGTCTGAGTGAGAGGAAAATTATGGTCATAATTTGCATAGTGTGATGATAAAATATAGAAATTTGTTTTGCAAATCCGAGGAGCTAGGACAGGAAAGTGAGACATCACATTGCTAACAAGGACAGGAAAATGGGTTTTGAGCATTGCTTTACTAGTATAATGTATTTTCTGAGGTTTAGTCCTATGGCTTACGCCCTTAATCCCAGCACTTTGGGAGGCTGAGGCGAGTGGATCACTTGAGGTCAGGAGTTCGAGACCAGCCTGGCCAACATGGTGAAACTCTGTCTCTACTAAAAACACAAAAATTATCCAGGCATGGTGGTGTGTACCTGTAATCCCAGCTACTCAGGAGGTTGAGGCAGGAGAATCGCTTGAACCTGGGAGGCGGAAGTTGCAGTGAGCCAAGTTCATGCCACTGCACTCTAGCCTGGGCCACAGAGCAAGACTCTGTCTCAAAAAAAACCCAAACATATGGAATCCACTCAACTCCCCGCAGGAAGGAAGGGTATAGATTCATGCCCTCTCTAGCACATGAGCTATGTAGGGAGAAAACCACAGGGTTCTTCATGCCCTTCTCCCTCTTCCCAATTGACTCTGTGTCTTAACAGTTAGGGAGGAAGCAGGGAAATGAAATCACAAGTGGAAAAAAGAAAAGTAGCCAGAGAGATAATGAATCAGAAAATGGAAATCGATGACAAAGATTCAACCATGGGACATAGAAATATGGGGAAAGACAAACAAATAATGACTGAATTAGATTCCTGGGACTGTGGATAGCTGGGAACAACAGACATGTATTCACTCACAGATCTGGAATCCAGAAGCTTGAATTCCAGGTGTTGGCAGGGACTCTTTCTAAGAATATGGGTAGAATTGGTTCCATGCCCTGTTCCTAGTTTTGGGGTTTACTGCCGTCTTTGATGTTCCTTGGCTTACAGTTGCTTCTCTCCAATCTCCTCCTCTGTCTTCTTACGATGTTCTCTCTGTGTGTCTGTCTTTTCACATGACAGTCTCTTTTCTGTGTGTCTGTCTTTGTGTCTCTGTGTCTCCTTGTAACTGCCCAATGGGCTCACCTTGCCCGCTGCCTAGACAGAAGCGATTTCTCAAGACAGGGGAATTGCAATAAAGAGCAATTCACGCCGAGCCAGCTGTGTGGGAGACAGTAGTTTTATTATTACACAAATCAGTCTCCCTGAGCATTCGGGGATCAGGGTTTTTAAGAATAATTTGGTGGGTGGGGGAAGGCCAGTATGCCAAGAGTGCTGACTGGTTGGGTCAGAGATAAAATCATAGGGAATTGAAACTGTCCTTTTGCACTGAGTCAGTTCCTGGCGGGGGGACCACAAGATCAGATGAGACAGTTTATCCATCTGGGTGGTGCCAGCTGATTCACCAAGTGCAGGGTCTGCAAAATAATACTAAGCACTGATCTTAGGAGCAGTTTAGGGAGGGTCAGAATCGTGTAGCCTCCAGCTGCATGACTCCTACACCATAATTTCTAATCTTGTGGCTAATTTGTTAGTCCTACAAAGACAGTCTAGTCCCCAGGCAAGAAGGAGCTTTGTTTTGGGAAAGGGCTGTTATCATCTTTGTTTTAAACTATAAACTATATAAACTAAATTCATCCCAAAGTTAGTTCAGCCTACGCCCAGGAGTCAACAAGGACAGTTTGGAGGTTAGAAGCAAGACGGAGTTGGTTAGGTCAGATGTCTGTCACCATCTCAGTTATAATTTTGCAATGTCGGTTTCATCTTCTCTTGTTATAAAGACGCCTGTCATGCTGGATTAAGGCTGCACCTCATCCCAGCATGACCTCCTCTTAACTTGCATCTTAATTACCTCTTTAAAGAGAGACCTTATTTCCAAATAAAGTCAAAGCCACAGTTGTCAGGATGGAGGATGTCAACATAACTTTTGGGGTGACACAATTCAATTCACTACATGGACAATAATTTTTAACAGCTGTAGCAATAGCAAGAAAGAGAGAAACACGAAGACACTAAGACTTGAGATTTTTGCACATCGCAAAAATGTAGAAAGTTATACCCTCATTGAAGGATGGCAGAAAAACTCAGAAATCTAACGCAAACAACATCAAAGCAGCAAAATGAAGCACCATTCTCTCTTTTGATGGTAAAGTGTCTTTGTGAAGTTATCTTTTAAATTTTCCTACTAGAATATTTAAAATTGCATTGGTTTCTCTTCATTATACTTCTTTTCTTTTTTGTTTCTCCCTTGTTATACAGAGTTAATTTGAGATCTAGAATTCTCCAAACAGAACACAGGCACCTACTATGTCATTTGTGTTAGCCTCTTAAGCCCAAAACTGTAATTTTGTGCATTTGATATTGAATAGACAGAAATAAGTTTCTGCAGTGATCTAAATAGCTTATCAATTTAGCCCAAGAATAATATTTACATGTTTTGGGAAGTTAAAAGGACTATGTTCAATACAGTAGAAATTTTAATTTTACCCTTCAGCACTTACGAGAATGGCATGTTTAGAATTCAGCCCTGTAGAAAATACACAACCCTTTAGCACTCAACTACAATTAGGGTGCACATTTGTTCAATTAAAGAATGTGGAAAGCTGTAAAGGAAGAAAGAGGTTAGAGACCTGAATTTTTCTTTCAAGATTTGAGAAAATATGCAAAAGGCATATACCCATAAATCTTGATCAGAAACAAGGCCAGACAGCACAAACATAAAGCAAATCTGAAGAGAGCTCATGACATTGAGAAGGTTTCTCTCTGCTTCTGAAAAATTCAAATTCAAGAAGCTAAATGTTTTTCTTCACACATTGGAGGAATGTTTTTGTTTGCTTGTTCGTTTTTGGTAGCACAATTCGCATAATGAAAATTTGACTATTGCAACAACAGAGAGTCATCAAGCATCCCCTCAACGTCCTACCCCGTGATACAATGCCAGCTCTCAGGACAGTCTACTATTCTTCTGTATTTAACGTTTTTAAGCGTTCTGATTCAGTAACCCCTCTAGCACGAACACAACCGATAGTCATTGAAGGGTGAGCCAGTTCTGATAAAATAAAAACACATGCCCTATTCTTAAACCCTTATCTGTATCTCCATGATAACTTCTGAATTTGTGGACTTTTTCAGTAAAATGCATTCTATGTACAGTTCTTGGATAAAGACAAGATGCAGCAGAGAGAGAAGGAAAATGCCGTACAACTGATAAAGTAAGTCTTCTGTAGAAATTGAAATTGGATTTGATATGAAATAAAGGAAGCAACATTTAGGACACTGATCCCAAGTGAATCCAATGATGAAACCATGAATATTTCTACCTTTAATGTCTACTGGTGTTTGTAATAATCACTTTCTAAAAATCAGAGCCATGTCATTTTCTGTTGTGAATATCTTGGGGCAGGAAATGAGAGGTTGGAAGTAAACAATGAAGTTGAGGAAGCGATAGAAAAGTTATCAATGCCAGAGGAGAAAAATCAAGGTAATTTTACTGAAATCAGTATCTTAATAGGGAAAAGTGGTCTAGAATCTGAAAGCAGATTTACTGAATTTGGTTTATCCTAACCAATTCGGAAGGGTCTTTGAAAGAATTCAGAGGTTTTTAAAAATAAGCTGAATGGGAACAAAATACCAAATTGAAATTTTCATTTTAATATTTCCTCTCTGTCCTAGTCTAAATTTTAAAGAAAAAAATATATTTCATAATAGATTGCCTATTTTAACAAAACACATCAATACAGTGGGAGATATTTGACTGTGTGTAAATATCATTGTATAAGCATCCTCCACACCAAAAGCATCCACTCTAACATTCAAATACAAAAGCATCAAACAAAGAAGAGAAGCCAGACAGAAATTACGTTCACCTCTTTTGAAAGTCAGTATGTTTTCCTCTTGGTTTCGGTTTTCATAAGATAATAAGTCTTTGCATTTGTGGGCTATAAAACACAAAAGGTAACCTCAAAGAACAAGTATATGCAAATTCCAAAGGTGACGGATGTTTCATGGCTACAAAAGAAATAAAAAAGGATTTTTTGTTCCTGCCAAGGAAATAAATAAATAAATGAAATGAAAAGGTCACTTCTCTATAAATGACTGGTGAGTAGTTTTATAGCTTGGAAAGTTTAATTTTACACAATCAGAATGTTATGTTATAAGCTGCTATTCTATATATTATGAGCCTTAAAGATAAGGAGAAACTACCAGATACTCACACAAATAGTGGATAGAAGGCAATAATTATTTTAATTTAATAGAGAAATAAATATTTTTCTCTAAGTTGGTCTCTGGATTAGAAAGAGACACATATTCACATCTCTTCCACAGAAATACCAGTGTAATAGGTCATTCTTGCACTGCTATAAAGAAATATTTGAGACTGGTCAATTTATAAGAAAAGAGGTTGAATTGGTTCAGGGTTCCACAGGTTTTACAGGAAGCATAGCAGCATCTGCTTCTGGGGAGGACTCAGGAAGCTTCTAATCATGGCAGAAGGCAGAGGAGGAGCAGACACATCACATCACAAGAACAGAGCAAGAAAGAGATCAAGGGTGAGGTGCCATAAACTTCTAAATGACCAGATATCACGAGAACACGAGAACTATTGCAAAGATAGCACCAAGCCATGAAAGCTCCATCCCCATGACCCAAAAACCTCCCACCAGGCCCCACTTCCAACATTGGGGATTATGATTCAACATGAGATTTGGCAGGGACAAATATCCAAACTATATCATTCTACCCCAATCCCTCACAAATCTCATGTCCTTCTCACATTGCAAAATACAATGAGGCCTTCCCAGCAGTCCCCCAAACTCTTGACTCATTCCAGCATTAACTCAAATGCCCAAGGTGTAAAGTCTCATCTGAGACAAGGCATGTCCCTTCCATTGCCTTGCTTTATTGGACCATAACCTAGTAAATGTCCCAAGTTCCAGACATGCTCCTCCCTGCCCCCATTATAATGCATCATCTCTAACACTTAAGGATAAACTTCTGAAAATATAATGTCTCATTTATTTGCTTCTGGCCCACTGCCATGAACAGCCTAAGGTGATCGCGTGGTAAGTGTACATTCAGGTTGACAGCAAACCTTGGATGTATCCTGATGCCTGGGAACCAGGACTGCCATGTTGCAGACTGACCAGTTGCACACAAGGGAGCCCCAAATTCTGCAAAAGAGTAACTGGGAATGGTGACAAAAGGGACACAGCTATTATCACACATTTGTTCCTAGATACATGTGTACTACTAGATATTGGAGACAGAGCATCATATATAGGTAGTTGGTTAGCTGCATAACATGCATCTTGAAAGTCGGTGTCCCATCCCTGCAGGATTTTATCCCAGAGCAAACATCTTAACTGATGCCATAATGGACACATTTTATTTTTATGATGATGCCAGCTGCTTCTGAGAGATGTGGGACGTCATAAGAAAGTCAAATCTTGCCCACCATGTATGGGCAGTTATCCTAAGGGATGGTGACTCTCTTCAACTTCCCAACTATTTTCAAAGACCACATGAGCTCACGTGGCACAGAAGAAGTTGGGCCAGAATGTGGAAAGATGCATGGTGCTTGCTTAGAGTAGAATATCACGGATTAAAGATGAGTCAGAAACCACTTGGAGTTGTCCACTTTGGTTGCTGCCACAATCAGAGGTGGACTGAGGAAATAAGGAGTGGAAAGAGATTTCTGCTGCTGAGAAGACATTGAATATTGAAGAATTAATAAGCATCTATATAGCTACAGTCTTAAATACAACCCGAGAAGCAAATGGAAATGATCTTAAAGTGAATACACTAAGGAAAGATATATAAGGCAAATGTTTTTGTTGTAAGCATGAATTTAATTCTAATGCTTTGACATTTTGGGGCTTTGTTGACCTTGAGGGAGCTGTAACTCCTAGAATTAGCCACTTCCTAGAGATAGTAAAGAATCAGTACAAGTGTGCCTTTCATATGCAAATCAGCCAGTCCAGAGGCCACACCCTAACCACCTCCTTTACTGGTCTCTCACACTCCACATTTCTATTTCACTGTCCTCATCATCCCAGAACCAGGTATGAGACAACTAGGGGAAGCCCCTACACCTGGGATTCTGCTGAAATTATTAAAACCAGCCAATCCTAAACCTACTTACCTTGCCTCACCCATTTATTCATGTGAAAAACGCAAAAAACTCTTGCCATGCCATGCCTTTTTGATCACACCCACCCTGCCTCCTGATCAATGCTGGTGCTCTCCCATGTGGCCCTCCATGGCATGGCATGCTCTCAACTCTTAGGAACTGTGAGCAACAAACTGTTTATAGCAGTTATCTCCTGATCTCTTGGCCTTGCCATATCTCAGTAATAATCAAACCTACATTTTAAAACAGTCTTTGACCACACAAAGCCTCAGTATCGATAGCATATTGAAGAACTCCCACAAAATCAGCTCAGTTATGGAACATATTAAAAATACAAAGCAAAGGCCAGGTGTGGTGGCTTATGCTGTAATTCCAGCATTTTGGGAGGCTGAGGCAGGAAGATCATTTGAGGCCAGGAGATCGCGACCAGCCTGGGCAGCATAGTGAGACTCCATCTGTATAAAAAATAAAAATAAAAATAATCCAGGCATGGTGGCACATGCCTGTAGTCCCAGCAACTCAGGAGGCTGAGGCGGGAGGATGGCTTGGGGCCCTGCAGTCAAGGCTGCAATGAGCCATGATTGTGCCACTGCACTCCAGCCTGGGTGACAGAGTAAGACCCTGCCTCAAAAAAAAATTACGAAGCAATGTTATTGCCAATATCTAAAATCTTATCTTAGGTTTGAATGATGTAAATCAATATTAAACGTTGTAACAACTTAAAAGATCTGATGGCAAGAGAAACATGAACATGTGAATGCTGTTTTACATATTCCAGGAATTAATTTATAGATTCCAGAGCCTCATCTGTGCATGATCCACCGGTAATGATGCAGAGGATAATGTGGTTGAAAAGGTTAATTAAAGTAGGTGTTAAAAAGTAAAATGTGAGCCGGGCGCGGTGGCTCACGCTTGTAATCCCAGCACTTTGGGAGGCCGAGGCGGGCGGATCACGAGGTCAGGAGATCGAGACCATAAAATATAAAAAAATTAGCCGGGGGGTGGGGGCCTGTAGTCCAGTATCGGGCGAGGTAGGAGAATGGGTGAACCGGAGGGAGGCCGGGCACAGTAGCCCACGCCTGTAATCCCAGCACTTTGGGAGGCTGAGGAGGGCGGGGGCGGATTGTCTGAGGTCAGGAGTTCAAGACCAGTCTGGCCAACATGATGAAACCCCGTCTCTACTAAAAATACAAAAAAAGTAGCCAGATGTGTTGGTGTGCGCCTGTCATCCCAGCTAATCAGGAGGCTGAGGCAGGAGAATTGCTTGAACCAGGGAGATAGAGGTTGCAATGAGCTGAGATCGCACCACTGCACTCCAGCCTGGGTGACAGAGCGAGACTGTTTTGTTGTGGCTTGTGCCCTTAACAAGCCTTTTTCGGTGACTTCCCTTAAATATAATTATCTCCAGGCTATAAGAAATCTATAATACATGCATTATGAAATGCAACATAGAATAAACATATATTCTTAAATATAACATCTCATAGAACCTGAATTGCTCTCTTATGTGGAGAATTTTTCTCTGCTGAGATTCAAGTGCAGCTTTTAAACATGTAACTGAAATATCTGAAACAGGATATTCATATAAACCAAGTCTGCCAATAACAGAATTCAATAGCAATCAGAAAATTACTCAAAAATCAGTTGAGCCCTTGAATATCCTAACATTGTACACGTTTAACACTGCTTCAACAAGATACAAAATTGTCACTAGTTACTAGCCAAAATTCATCAAGGATGACAAAATAGCACATTTTAAAAATTAAATAAATAATACAGGATGGAGGATAAATGTACAACTTTCATGGTCTGATATGCCGTAATACTGAAGAGTAACTCATATGCTTTATGTAATGTGACTGTTGCTATCTGGTTAATAAAGAATTGATGAGTAGAAAAATGCAGTAACTGGAGATATTGAGACTACGAGTTAATCATTTCAGCCATAGTGGTTAGAATGATTGAAACACCCAATGGGAATTCCACTGTGTAAATGTAATGACAGCAACAATCCCTCAGTACTTGCATTTATGGGACAAGGAGGAATCAATACCAATTAATTATCTCATCTTTTCTTATCATTTTGAAGCACAGGGACATGATGAAACATTATGTTTTCCCTTTGAGATATTCTTTCAGGTCCTGCATATCAATCAAACTACTGCCTCAGCTGGTCTGAAGGATCCCACGAGGATCTGACTCTCCAAAGAATACAGTTTCTACATCCTGATGGCTTCATCCTCATTACCCCAACCAATCACTGATCCCAATGTTCCAGTCCCTTGTGCTCCATGATCTCCTTAAAAACTCTAGCCTAGAATTCCTTGGGAAGATGGATTCGAGGGTCTTCTCCCATCTCCTTTCTCAGTGCACTGCAATCACAAACTCTTTCTCTGCTGCAAACCCTGCTGTCTCAGTGTAATTTGGTTACCCAACCACATTATGGTGCAGACACATTAACCTGTTGGTCTTATAACACCTGTTGCTTAAGCCCTGACTCTTACCAAGTTATTTGCATTTGCTCCTACAATGATGTGATAGGATAGTCTTTGTAATTAACAGGATTTGTGTCTTCTCACTTGTAAAAGCCAGTTTCTCATGGCAACCATCCTGTGACTCATATATTCATCATAATCCCTAGCAAGAAAACAAACTCAAAACTGAAAGCCTTGTTTTAAATTTCCATTTTCACAGATTATTTTAATGACTGTTTTAAAAAATGGAATGAGTAACTTACTCATAAAATTAACTGGAAACATTAGATGACTCACACCATTCTCATTTTTTAATTAAATACATGTTTCATGGAATTTAAAGCTCAAATGACAATTTGTATACATTTTCTATGCATTCGGTAGAGACAAAAACAGACTGTTTCTGTCTCTCTCTCTCTGTCTCTTTGTCTCTGTCCCTCTCTGTCTCTCTCTCTCTCTCTCTTACACACACACACACACACACACACACACAGAGAGAGAGACAGAGAGAGAGAGAGAAAGAGAAAGACTGAGACAAAATATATGAAATTCACTTTTCCTCATTTGATTCTACAAGAAGCTACTCATTATTACCTTCACCTACACATGTATGAACCAAAATGTGTCCCAATATTCCAATAAGGAGCTTTCTTACTGTGAAGTGTATTCACAGACTCCCCCCCCCGACGATTATCTGAATTTATAATGATGTTGATTAGTTTCTTGCTCCAATAACTCATCTTCCATGAAGAAGTTAAAAAACAAAATTTCACGGATGACTTTTACCATTTAATAGTTGCCATTTAATAAGAGCAGGGTTTTTTTTTAATATGAGCATAAAGTTCAGATTAGTAAATTTAATTTTCAATTAAGATTGGAGAGATGTGAAAGGTACTAAAGAAGGGTAAATTGAAATATGTTAAAGCAGTCTTTATGTCACACCAAGGCTAAATTCTCATTCATGTCAATGTGGATAGAAAGGATCATAGTTACATAGGAGTATTAGGCAAAGCTTTCCACCCAGCTGTTTTCTAACTAGTTAATTTGGCATTGTGTAAGTTTTTACTTACTTTTAAACTGTTATAGCAATTTCTCAATGTAAGAAAATAGATTATCAATAATAGAAGAAAATGTTCACTCAGTCGTTTGAATCTGCTTCATGTATTTTGATGCATCCGTGTATTTGTGGTTGATGATTGAGTAAAGTAAAAAAGGTAGAAAAGGAAAGGGAGAGATTCTCAAATTCAGTCAGTATACTAAATACTAGATACAGTCAGTATACTAACTACTAGATACAGTCAGTATACTAAATACTCGATCTCTTTCTTTTTATTCCCTAGATTTGTCATTTTGTTTTAAAACTTCTTTAATAGTATTTCCCTCAACATGTGTCTGTATTGTCTTAGAGCCAAATATTTTTTCTAAGTAGGTATGTACTTTATTCAATAAGGAATACTTTGGTGGTTTTAGTCCAATTATTCCCAAGACCACATTATTTTTCTAATTTGACGATCCAAATCACCTGTAAAAATTAAGACTTTTAAAAAGAATTTTACTGAAAAGTGAAACAACAAATTTTTTCAAGAAAGAACAAAGGATGGAAAGAGATTAACTTCATGTATTGTTTTAACCCACTGCCTCTATAAATAACAAAAATAAACACACAGAAAGCTTTTAAAATATTTAAAAATGTATTATTCTATAAATTTAAGTACTTTATGTAATTCTGAAAAGTTAGGAAAGGTGCATAATTCCTAATCACAATTTAGCATGCTAGAAATTAATAAGAAAAATAGAAAATGGCAATCGATAAAGAAAAACAGAAAATGGCAATCAATAAAGAAAAAAAGCTGCAAGATGGAAACTAACAATTTCTCTTCATTCTTGCATCTCAGAGATTGAAGTCTATTTGCCAGACGATCTAAAAAATGACTCCAGTGATAGCCCTTCCAATGAGGCCTTATGGCACACCAAAAGTGGCCAGAAAACAGCACACTGAAAAGCAAATGACTGTTTGCACTACTGAACAGCAAGGCAGGAACCTTCAAATAAAATAAAATCATACAAAATTCAGTAGCTCCCTATAAGTATAATTCAACATCCTCAAACATTCCCAATTAGGGGCTGTCAGTCAGGATGAGATTTATCTTTCCATGATAACGAGTATCCTCAAAATCTGGTAACTGAAGATACAAAGATTCATCCCTCTTTCCTGTTGTATGTGTTCATTGCAATGGGCTGAAGGCCTGAATCTTCAGCGACTGGTAAGCCATCCTCACAGCAGGAAGAAAGTATGGCTCTTAGAGATTTGCATTTTAAAATGATTACTCCAAAGTTACAACGTCCAAACCATTCTTATGCTACCATTTTGTTGAGGAGACTTGTGGCTCAATTCAAGAACCATATTGGTCTTCTTGTTTTTCTTTTTCTTCTTTCTTTTTTTTTCTTTTTTCTTTCTTTCTTTCTTTCTTCTTTCTTTCTTTCTTTCTTTCTTTCTCTTTCTTTTTTTCCTCCCCCTTCTTCCTCCTCCTCCCTCTCTCTTCTCTCTCTCTCTCTGTATTTTTTTTTTTCCACAGGGTCTCCCTCTGTTGCCCAGGCTGGAGTGCAGTGGTGCAATCTTGGCTCACAGCAACCTCTGCCTCCTAGGCTCCAACCATCCTCCCAACTCAGTCTCTAGAGTAGCTGGGACTACAGGCATGTGCCACTGTGCTCCAGCTAATTTTTGTATTTTTGGTAGAGATGGGGTTTCACCATGTTGCCTAGGCTGGTCTCAAACACTTGGCCTCAAGCAATCCTCCTGCCTCGACTTCCCAAAGTGCTGGGATTACAGGTATGAGCCACTGTGCCTGGCTACAATTTTGTATTTTATCTCTTTTGCATTGTCTTTGATATGGGTATTAAGATAATAAATACAGGCCTCATAAAAAGATTTTGGGCTGGGCACGGTGGCTCATGCCTGTAATCCTGGGATTACAGGATTGGGAGGCTGAGGCAAGAGGATGACTTGAGGCCAGTAGTTTAACACCAGCCTGGGCAAAATGGTGAAACACTGTCTCTACCAAAACTACAAAAATCAGCTGGGCTGTGGGGGCACTCACCTGTAGTCCCAGCTACTCAGGAGTCTGAGTTGGGAGGATGGTTGGAGCCCGGAGGTGGAGGTTGCAGTTAGCCAAGATCACACCATTGCACCCCAGCCTGGGCGACAGAGTGAGAGCCTATCTCAAAAAAAAAAAAAAAAAAAAAAAAAAAAAAGATTTTGAAGTGTCTTCTTTTCTTCTACTTTCTGAAAGACACTTTGTAAAATTGATGTTAATTTTCCTTTTAATGTTTGGCAGAATTCACCTGGAAAATCACTTGAACCTGGGGTTTTTTCTCTTTAATCACATTTCCGAAGAGGCTACTTCAAATTTTATGTACAGAATTATACATGCAAATAAGATTGAGTGACCTATTTTAAAATGTCATTGTCAGTACATTGGGGAATTATTAGAATTATTCTGCAACTCTTCTAGGTCTGATATTTGATATAGTAATAATGGCTAGTGTTTATCAGTACATCCTATGTTTGTGGTGCTTGAAACATTACTTTTAAAAATACTTTTATTTTTTTTAAAATGTATTCATTTATTTTTGAAATTTCAGTAGCTTTATAGGTACATGTGGTTCTTGGTTACATGGATGAATTGTATAGTAGTCCCTGTAGTGAACTGTACACAGTCCCTGTAGTCTGGGCTTTTCCATCACTGGAGTTGTGTATGTTGTCTCCGAAAGGTGATTTTTTAAACATCACTTTTTAGGTAGTAATGCATTTAATCCTCATAGCAGCCCTGTGAAGTAGGTCCTAATGCTCTCCAAATTTTATAGATATGGGAGTCTGAGGAGGCATAGGGAAATTGAGTAATTTATCCACAATCAGATAGCCCCATAAAGGTGAAGCAGGGATTTCAACCCAAGCTGTCCAACTCACTCATCACCCACATTTACTGTTTGTTTTATATTAATTTTTAATTTGTTATCTACAAAAGGCAGGTGAAGTCCTCAAGTCTAGTTAGAGAACAGCTGCATCAACCCTAGTAAAGAAATCTCTCAAGTGAACAGTGTCCAACTCTGTCCTTATAAGAAGGACCAAGAGGTCATTTTCAGGGTTCCACACAGTAACCAGCCCAATGTGTACTCTTCATAGAAAAGGGCACACAGTAAAGATGTTCCTCCGCCCTGCTTCCACGGGATCTCAGCCTGTGTTTCCACAATGAATCACACAAACATCTTACTCTCATCAAATGGAGAAACTCCAGGACCCTTCTTGGAAGGGTGGCACTTGAGAAATAAGGAAAATAGGGGAAAAGGGAGGTTGCAGTATCATTGTCTCCAATTTTTCATTTCTCACCAGCCATGCTGCCTCCAACCCATTTCAATTCCATTCCCATGCCCAGCAATCCACAGAAACTGCCTTTGTCAAGGTTGCCAGCTACTTCCATCTTGAACACCATATGAATACGATTTATATTTCATATACTTTTAAATTTAAGCATGTATTCATTTGCTAGGGCTGCCATAACAAAATGCCACAAACTGGGTGGCTTAACAAATAGACATTTACTCTCTCACAGCCCTGCAGGCTGGAAGTCCAAGATCAAGGTGTGGTCAGAGCTAGTTCCTCCTGAGGCCTCTCGCCTTGGCTCGTAGATGCCATCTTCTCCCTGTGTCTTCACAGGGTTGTCCCTCTGTGTGTGTCTGTGTTCTCTTCTCATCTTCTTATGAGATGTCTTAGTCCATTTCAGGCTGCTATCACAGAATACCATAGACTAGGTGGCTTATAATCTCTCCCACATTCCTGGAGGCTGGAAGTCTGAGATCAAGGTGTGGGCAGAGCTGGTTCCTCCTCAGGCCTCTCTCTTTGGCTTGTTCATGTCATCTTTTCCCTGTGTCCTCAGAGGGTTATCCCTCTGTGGGAGTCTGTGTCCTAATATCTTCTTCTTATAAGGACACCAGTCCTATTGGATCAGGGCCCACTCTAGTGATCTCATTTTACCTTAATCATTTTTTTGAAAGACGCTACCTACAAATAAAGTCACATTCTGAGAAACTGGGGCTAAAGCTTCACTATATGAATTTTGGGAGAGGCACAATTCAACCCATAGTGAAGCATAAACACATTTAATGTCTTCACTGGCGACACAGCAGGAGCACCATCATCTTGGACAAACACCGCCACTTTAAGTTCCAGCTCCCTTTCTAGCCTCAAGCATTTCAAGGAAATCACTTCTCTTCTAACTACAAGCAGCCAGAAAGAGCAGACAGTAAAACACAGAAAAGACAGCTCAGGCACAGACGGAGTTGGAGGGAAAGTCTCTTGGGTAACCGCCAAACTTCACACTCATATACTGGGCCCCAGTAAAACAGTGGGCCTTAGTAAGCACATTCCTTTCTCTTCAGGTGCACTAAGATAGGGAAGCTGAAAGCAGACGCAGTGGGTAGGCCTGCAGCTGCAGGAGGATGTATGGGAACAGACGCAAAACTCTCCCTCCTGGATAAGCACAACAAAGAAACACAGAAGTAGTCCAAGCCTCTGATAAACTCTCCCACCCTGAATCCTTAAAAACTCATAGTCTGTAAGAGAGTGGGCTCTGACCTAACTCGGCCAGAAGCTCCTCTCAGGTTTGTTTTCTCTAAAATAAACCTGTCTTGACTGGCAAGCCACCTTTCGTGTTTCTTTCCTCTTCCTTTAATTCTTACAACTGGAGCATTGACTAGTACAGGATGTCACTCATTTGCTGAGTTCCTGTTAAATGAAAGATCTTGTGGGAAGGCACTAGACCAGAAACAGATGTAAGTGGAACACATCCTGTCTCTCAGTAGCCCTGCAGTCCAGTTAGAGAAACAGCTGCATAAACCATAGCAAAGTTCACCCAAGTGAACAGTGTCCACCTCTGTCCAACTCACATCACTGTGTCTTGTAGACTTTTCAAGGAGAATACGGCTTATCATGAACATGAAATTTAGAAACAATTATTATCTAATAATGAAAATGATCACTCTTAAAATCCACATGCCTGGAAATAATTATTCAACCTTAAAAAGGAAAGAGGTTCTGATGCAGATCACAACAAGGATGAATGAACCTTGAGGATATTTTGCTCAGTGATATAAACCAGTCACGAAAGAACAAATCTTGCATGGTCTTGAAGTGGCATTGTTGTCTGGGCCAAATACCTGAGGTTTGTTGTCTCACTCCAAGGGAATTGAGGATGCAGAGAAAACAAGAAGTGAGTTTGAGAGCAGAGGTTTAATAGGCAAAAGAAAAGGGAAAGAGAATAGCTCTCTCTCCTAGAGAGAGACAGGGACACCCAAGTGGATCTTCTAGCTTTGTGGTGAAATCCATGGGTTTTGTAGATACCTCCTGGAGGAGATGGTGTCCCATTTACATAGGGCCCAAGAAATTGGTTGGACCAGGTGTGACATTTGGATAGCACGCAAAAAAGTTGGCCATCCCACCCTAATCTTTTATTATGCAGATGGGGTCTTCCCTGGCCAGCGCCATGTTGTCTGTTCCTTACTGTACATGTGGTTAATAAGTAAAAGGGAAGATGGAGCCTCCATGCTGAATGCATCTGGCCCCCAGGTAGCCTTTTCCTATTGGCACAGCTGCCGGTATTCACCCATGCAAGCTTCCAGCTTGCTTATCTATGTCTATAGCATGATTTTACAGGCTGTTCTTTGTTACAAAAGAAATGATTTGCAGCCTTCTTTTTATTGAAAGGGAAGCCTTACCGAGGACTTCCTTACCCTCACTATCTACCTAAATAATTTCTTTTCAACTCCTATATCAGTTTCACTTATATGAGGTACCTAGAGGAGTCAAGTTCGTAGGGACAGAAAGTAGAATGGAGCAAGGCAGGGAATCAGGGAGGGGGATGGGGAGTTGTTGTTTAACGTGGACAGGGTTTCTGTTTGGGAAGGTGAAAACGTCCTGAAGATGAATGGTGGTAATAGCTGCACAAGCATATGAATGTATTTAATGACACACAGAGAGTTAAAATGTTAAATTTTGTGTTATGTATGTCTTACCTCCAATAAAACAACAATAACAAAAGAAAAAAAAATCAGAATTTCCAATATGTACAACAAGAACAAAAATTTCAAATGTCCAGCTGATGTTTTTGATCTGATGAAATCACATTAAGCCTCACCAGTCAATGAGTCCATTTAATGTCACGAAATATCAGCTCTAAGATGCTGGTAAACCAAAAACAATAACCTGTGCTTTATCACAAAATCAATGCTTGCAAATAAATGTACAATGTTTATAAATCAATACTTATAACCAGAAGTCAATGGATATAGCTTCAGCACAAGATTAGGGTGGAAAAAGAAGTGAATTGACATCAGACCCAGGGAGAAAGGCAGATATTAGGGAAATCAAGAAAAAAAGAAGTCATGCACTGTTGATTCTTTCTATCTGACAAGGATACGGTGAGGACATGTCATATAAAGCCCTGTTCTGACATTGCCCTTGATTACATGCATGAGAAGCCATATCTCTTGCCCTCAAATGTAAAAATAAATCATCCATGGAGACAAAATGTGATTGTGGGGCCTTGAATGATATCATACTGAATACTCCCCAACAGAAGATCAATTTCCTATATCTTTCCACTTGTGTAAGCCTTCATGTAGGAGGTCCACCTGCCTGCGCCCACTGTGTCACTGAGTTCTATGAATACAAGACTGTAATACGTCAATCCTGGGGTCATGATAGTTGGATAATTGTCCAAGTTCTATTGTATTGTAGCTCATGTTATAGAATACGCTTTTCACACAAAAGTCCATTTTCAGTTTTTCGTTTAAGCCAGAGGCCAAAATAATAGAGGCAATGCATTCATTTCTCATTAAGGAAAATGATGATAATCTGAGGTTTTTCAGTAGTAGAATTTATTCCAGGCAGAAGCAGACTTCTCTTTGTAGTAAAACAAAAAACTATTTTCTTTGAGCTTTTAAGTGAAGCATAAAATAACTGTAGTAATGTCACCTTTCATCTTTAGAATGCTGTCGAATTTACATAGTGCTTCCCCATGGATTTTCTCTTTTGATTCTTGCAGTGAAAAAAAAAAAAAGTTGAGAGGAGAATAAGCTTTATTAGTTCAATTTTATAGAGACAGGAATGTAGCTCTAGATCAGGATGTGACTAGTCCAATATTTCCCAGCCAGAAAGCAGTCAATTAAACTGGAGCCTGAGTTTTTAAAAACAGTTATTTTTCCCATTAACCTTTGGCCCCAATAACAAGACAAACCCTAAGGTGCGCCCCCTATTTTGCACGACTTTGTAAACAGAAGATCTGGATTTGAACTCCTGGTCTGTCACTTACTGCATGATGTTGGGGGAAGATTTCCACTGGCAAGAATTTAAAATTTTGGTATGGCTGTCCTGGAGCTTTTGAAATGCTACGTGTGGAGAATTAAGTCCTGATGTATAAGAACAGGGTATGCTTCCCAGTATTAGTGCTGGGAGAGTAAGTTGTCCCGGTTCGTGGCATTTTCCTCTCTCCCAAAACATAGACAGCTCTTGGATCTCCTAAGACCTACACGTGTATGGAGTGAAAACAACTGTCATATGGAGGGGATGAGAAAGTCACAACTAGCAAAATGGATTCAGAAAAGTCTTCGGTTGTGAAGATGTGAGGTTATTTTTGCAGGACTTTTCAAAGCACAGGAATAACGGGTGCAAGTTTCTAATCAGGATAGACACCTGTGAGAACTCAAGAAACTATAGCTAGCATTGCCCAAGTTTCACACCATGGGGTATACCCACCAAGAGGTTTTTCTTAGAGATTAATATCTCCTTTAAAATAATGGATGAGTTTCCTAATCAGCTGAGAAGGTTTCTCGAGCCCCCTTTTCTTTTCTGAGGGTGAATAAGGAAGGCAGAATACAAGAAGTTACATGTTGAAGGAGGGAGTTGCATACTTTTAAGAAAATACCCCACTTTGGGAGGCCGAGGTAGGAGGATTGCTTGCTTGAGCCCAGGAGTTCGAGACCCACCTGTGCAACATGGCAAAACCCTATCTCTACAAAAAAAAAAATATAAAAATTTAGCGAGGCACAATAGTGCGTGTCTGTAGTCTCAGCTACTTGGGAGGATAAGGTGGGAGGACTGGGCCTAGGAGGTTGAGGCTGCAGGAAGCTGTGATCGCACCACTGCACTCCAGCCTGGGTGACAGAGTGAGACCCTGTCTCGATGAAGAAGGAGAGGAAGAAGAAGAAGAGGAAGAGGAAGAGGAAGAAGAAGAGGAGGAGGAGGAGAAGGAGGAGAAGGAGGAGAAGGAGGGGAAGGAGAGGAAGGAGAGGAAGAAGAAGAAGAAGAAAAGGAAGGAAGGAAAGAAGGAAGGAAGGAAAAAGAAAGAAAGAAAGAAAGAAAGAGAGAGAGAATACCCAAATGACCTGTTCTTTTTCCCCCTTTTCCACGGTGTTTAAGAACCACTAATTTGTGCCAATGGATTTAATTCAATTGATACTCTTGACTGATCCAATTCGATGGACCTATTATTTTTGCTTAAATGTTCAATTTTTTAGGGACTTCATTCTAGTCCTTCTAACAAATATAAGGAAAAGTGTTCATGTTTTCTGTAATCCACTGCTTTGATGAAGGTGAACTTTGCATACCACCTGTGAAGAATCTGTGGAATATTTTAATGGCTGCATCGATTCTCGCCCAAGGCATATGCAGTCTTTGGGGAATGGTGTGTATAGTAGGCCATGTTAGCTTAGTTAATGGATTAAATAGCTGTGACCATCCATTAAACCTGAATGAAGGAGGTGACACATACATTATTTTTTCATTAGAATTAGAGTTCTTAAAGACTGGGATATCCCAGCAAAATGGGAAGAAGATACAGAAGTAAGAGACCTTCAATCTGTTGTCCCACTCCACAGCCAGCTGACTGTAATCAGTTTGATCAATTAACCTCTCTGTGCTTTTTTCTCCAGGTGTGTAAGAAGGAGTAGAAACCACCAGATTTGTGACCTATTTCACATCAACCATTTTATTACTCTATTGTTTCTTAGCCCTTCTCTGAACCAGTAATACAATGAGAAACAACTTGAATTAGTTACTTTCCATTGGAAAGATTTAACACCATGGACTGATACCCCTAAGAGTTTTTTGTTGGATATGAATATCTCCTATAAACTAATGGATGAGTTTCATAATCAACTGAGAAGTTTTCTCAACCCCCCTTTCCTCCTCTGAGGGTGAATCAGAAAGGCAGAATAAAATAAATTACATGTTGATTGAAGGAGACAGTTGTGTACTCAAGGGAGGGTATTTACGGCACAAATATATACTGTGTCACAGACTCCAAATTGGTCAAGATGTGACTATACCTGGGACTCAAATAGGACTGGAAGAAGGACTGGGATGATACAGGGATATGAGCGTGTGTCCACCTGTAGATCTCTTGTCACTGACTCCACCTAGTCCTGCTCTTCTCCTTAGTTCACTGTCCTCAGTAGACAGCTTTTCCTGGTCTTCTGTTCACAAGGGATAACCCCTCACTCACAGGGAGACTACCCCTCTCCTGGAAATTCCATATCCCTATGGAAGCTTCTGAATTTGGCAGGGGACACCCACTCCCTCTTCCAGCCCTTCTGACTGTGACCTGTTCTGGCTTAATGAAGCAGTTCAGCACTTCAGTGGGGTAGAGGTTTGTGGAAAAAATAGTCCAGATGTTATCAAATACCTTTACATGTCTACTTAGTAATAATTTGATTCTATACATTAAGCATTCACTGCCTACTTCAATCTGGGTTAGATACATGAAATAACAGAAATACTCATCACAATCCACTTAAGCACATGCTATAAGTCATGCGTTTTGTTTTGTTTTTAAAGTGGAGAAACTTGAGTGTGAGAGACTCGAAATAGCTTGCTTAGATCACACAGGGAGTAAATGGATGAGGGAGGCTTTGAACACAGCCCCTTAGATTGAGTATCTAATTCATTAACTCACACTATTAAAAAAGAGCGTATGTGAACAGAGTGGTCTCATGAAGAAGTCAGACCGTAAGAGGCACCTCCAGAATTCACAAGATTGGAACATCGGGCAAGGAAAGTCCCTTCTAAATGGGAAAGAACACTCACAGCAAAGAGGTGGGGTAAAGAAAGGGCATCTTAGAAAGAATAGTTGGAGGATGTGAGCCAGATTTAACAGAATTTCTGCAGAGCTGTTTGAGCTGTTCAAATGGTGTAATGGAAATGATTTTTTTGGAATCAATAGCTCCGATAAGGACGCTTTGAATGCAGCTTGCAGAAGAGGCCTGTGGAAGTTATTAAAAGCTGAAAGAGCTGCTGGAAGGTGGATTCGGTCACATGAACCCAAGGCAACAAAAATCTACTCTGAAAGATGACACTAGAAACAAGTAAAGAGGAATATTTGACCATATTTTATGAAATGCACTTGGACTTCAGCTGGCTGTGGAATATAAGGAATGTTTACATAGGGATTGAATACAAGAAATGAAAGGTAGGTATTTCTATCACTTTTTTAAAATTTTAAATGGCTCAAATTATGTCAATGCCATTAATAGAAACAGCATTTCTTCGTTAATGAGAAAACATTTAGAAAACGGGGAGGGGGCCACATGATTTTCAGATAAGAATAGAGCCCTCAAATAAAACGGTCCTGTTGGGAAGCCAAGGTAGGAGGACTGCTTGAGGCCAGGAGTTTGAGACCAGCTTAGGTAACATAGTGAGACTCCATCTCTACAAAAAATACAAAATTAGCTGGGGATGATGGTATATGGCTGTAGTCCCAGCTACTCAAAAGGCTGAGGTGGGAAGATTGCGTGAGCTCAGGAGACTGAGGCTTCAGCGAGCTGTGCTTGCACTGCTGAATTCCAGCCAGGGCAACAGAGCAAGTCCCTGTCTCCAAATACAAATATATATATTTTAAATTGATTCCAAGACAATTATATATGTATATATATATATAGTATGAAATACATATTATATTTGATTACATATATCATATTTTAAATTGATTCCAGGACAAATATTTATATACATATATATATAGTCTCTGTCTCCCTCTCTCTTATTAACCAGCAAGATCTATGCAAGCTGCTTTGAAATTTGTTTGAAAGAATAATATAGGAATAGTTTTCTTAAAAACAAAGGCAATAAAAGAATGATAATAACAGGGCATATATATATATATATATTCCTGGAATCAATTCAAAGTACCGTAGAGAAAGTAGGAATAAACTGATAGGTAGTTTAGGGATCTATAATAGAAGCATGACTAACAGCCTTGAGAACTGATAACTACAAGGGACATTAAGTGGCTAGGGAGACATGAGGTAGGAGAAACAGAAGCCTATTTAAAAGGGCTTACATAAACCATGAAGAAAAAGCAGGAGTCACCAACGCAACCCAAGCCAAGGAAGCCATGATATTTCAAAGAAGATGATCAATCTTATCAAAAGTCAAAGAGAAAGAGACAAGAGAAAGATGACACAATTGGAGCAAAGAAAGAAGTCACTGTTAGATTCTATGAAGGCGTTTGGGGGAAATGGTGGAGGCTACACTGTTCAAAAACAGGAAATGAATAATGAAGACAGGAAATCACCCAAGGTAGAAAAGGATTTGGGCATGTTGTTTGGGGATGTGAAATAGTATCTTCCCAGGGAGCACCGTGGTAATATCTGAATGCCAAATGAAGAAAAGGAGGGAAAACGTGGTGGTGGATTCTTTCTGGAGGCTCCACTGGGTAGGAGAGGACACAAAGAACATGGTGTGTTGACTTTAGAAGGGAGAACTTTTCTTATCCCTTTTCTTTCTTTTCCGTGTGTTGTTATGAATTGCTCTTGATTTAGTGTCATTTCTTTCTTTGTATGAATCTTGTGAATTGGTAATAAATGAATACTCCTTGACCATAAAAAAGGCACGCTCTTGTCCAGGATTGTAAATTATGATCCTGAAAGTATTACTCAATCAGTCTCTCTCTCGCTCCCTTCCTCTCTCTCTATCTCACTCTCTCTGTTTCTCTCTCTTCCTCCTGCCTTCTCTCTGCCTTTTCTCTCTCCCTCCCTTCCCCTCTCTCTGTCTCTCTGTTTCTATCTCTTCTTTCTGCTCCCTCTCTCTCTCCCTCCTTTCTTCTCTCTCCCATCTGCCCTCTTACTCTCGCTGGTCTGTCTCTCCTTCTCTCCATCTCTCATTCTCTCTCTTTGTCTCTATTTCTGTCTCTGTCTCCCTCTCTCTTATTAACCAGCAAGATTTATGCAAGCTGTTTTAAAGTTTGTTTGAAAGAATAATATAGGAATAGTTTTCTTAAAAACAAAGACAATAAAAGAATGATAATAACAGGGTATCATTCCCCAATGGTTTAAAAATTCAGTCACGTTCCAATCAGCTATTCTTTTTCTAATATTCTTTTTTCTTTCTTTGACAGTTTCTTGGCCATTTTTCTACTTATTAGTACTTCCATCAGAAATAAGGCAAAAACGATGAAACTAACATGTCAATTTGAGACATAGGAACTTCTATTATGCCCATCGCTACCTTTAAGTGTCTAGATAATTCCTACACCACTGGAAGTGTCAGCTGCCAGCCATACAAAATCTGTGTCCCTACAAAATAGCAGAAGATTCTAACACACACATCCCATCTTTCTGACTTAACTGTCTGATTATTGCATTCTTCCCTTCCCTCCAATCAAAGCTATTATGCAACCATCCCCGGTGTGTTAGAAATAAAAGTATTAAAGACAATTACTTGCCAAAGTGAAAACTGCCTTAAGAAAATGATGAGCAGTCAGATTTACCTCTAATGACTTTGAATTTGAAAATAAACCATTTCATAGTAATTTTTCTTGCTTTGGGGCTTATATCATTCAAAAGTTCTAAAAGAAACAATTCATGTAAATCAGGAAAAAATGTTCCTCCCTTTGGACAACTTGTGTTTATTTTACAGCCATTTCATTTCCTTGTTGAGTTAAATTATTAAAGAACCTCACACATGTAGTTTATGTAAAATTATCACAATATAAACGAATGTGCACATCTAATATGCCTGTCTTACATTTGTGACCCAAGGTTTAAAGTCTTAGAGTCATTAATAAAAGGATGAAGACAAACCTTAAGAAGCCTCGCTGTGAATAAGAGATAAAGCAGAAGTTTACTTTTAATCTGTTAGGTTTACAAGTTTTTTTTTTGTTAAATAACAAAGAAAAATTGGACTAAAATTCCAAAAATCACATCATTTCTTTAGGCAGCAACTTCGTCGCCAGCGATAGCTCTGTTCAAAGTGTCCTAATCCATATTTATTGAAAATGGTTTGGCTTTGAGACATTTCTCGTTCAGGCTAATACAGGCAATTACATTTTTTTCAGTACAAAGTATAAGGACGGACATTGTGAAATAGTTGAAGGTCACTATCATAGTAGAACACCAACATATAAGTGGTAAAATTGAACACTGGGCTTGACAGAAAAAAAAAGCTGGCAAAATATTCTTAGCAGCACCAAGAAAGTTCGTTGGCTCTATGAGGGGATTGGGCTCATGAAATGAATCCTTTCTATTTCAGATTCAACAACAAAAACCATATTCGAAATATCCGGGAGTTCTTATAATTGTGCATACAATGGGAAATCCATGCCTAAGTCAAATATAGACTATTCGAATCTAGTAGAAGCAAAAAGAAAAGGAAACTTCTGAGAACTAGGGATAAAAAACTGGGGCATCGCTCAACACAGAACAGAACTTTTTCTTTTTTTTTTTGGACGGAGTCTCGCTCTTTCGCCCAGGCTGGAGTGCAGTGGCGCTATCTCGGCTCACTGCAAACCAAGCTCCGCCTCCTGGAGAACAGAACTTTTTTTATTAAATAGAGTTCTGTTGGCAGGACAACTTTAAACTCTTCATAATGTGTTCAACTAAATATTCCTGCCTCCCTTGAGTTTTTGGACAACGATACTGGGTTTACATTCCAAGAGTGTATATAAATTGCACTCTTACGTCTGCTGGCCGAAATCCATGCTATTTCCTCACCCTCATTTTGAATATACTTGCAGTATGCCCTACGCGTAAGTGGGCATGAAATTTTAAATAGTAACATTTCAGACTGTTGCAGCCAAGAGTATTGGGACCATAAAGAAACACGTAGAGTAATTTGCTTAGTTATTTTGTGCTAGAAACTACACCGTGCTGCTATTCCTTCCGGAGGGTGGAGCGCTGGGGAGGGGCTCTGAGGAAGGAATCTAACCATAAGTTGTATTTTCTCAAGAAAAAAACAAAGTACAACAACAACAGCAAAACTACATGAGCACAGTAGGAATTAGAAAGGGATTAATAAAGATTAGAAACCAAAAAGGAGATAAATGAGAATGAAATTCCTAGCATTACTTCCTTGGTAAGCAAACAAATATGACAGAAAAACTGTTGAATACGATAATTATCAAAAAAAAGGGGAGGACGCCAAAATGCATGAAATAAATGATCAGAGGAAATCCTTGCTATGGAAAGGGATTAAAGAATTAAAACCGAGTCCTTTGACCCATCCCATACAAATGCATCTGAAAACTTGGATGAAATGGATAATTTTCCAGACCTACACATAACACGTATTTTTTCCAGAAGAAATAGAAACTCAAAACAGACTAATTATATCATCCCAGAGCGATCAAACCTCATTCTCTGCCTCAAACCCTCTCCCCCTCAAAGACATCAGTTCCAAATGCTTTCACAGTTTTTTCTTTGAAAACAAGATTAATTCCCTGATATTTAAATTGATTTAGAAACGGAAAAGTTCTAACATTTTATTATAAAGCTTGCAAAGCATCAATATAAAATTTAAAAACATAGCACAAGAAGCAAATACTTGATAGGAATATTTTTTAACAACTAGCTGATAGACTACAGCTGATGTTTGAAGAAAAATTCATTGTGATGGCTTGAGATTTATTTCAATACATGCAAATCTCAATATTAGGAAATTTATTAAAGATATTAATATAATCATAGAAAACATAAGTTATCACCGTAAGTGATGAAATTCATTTAATGAAAGTTTATTCTTATTCCTTATTTCAAGAAAAAATAGAAGTAGAGGTATCTTTTCTTCATGTGTATAACGTTTATATATACATGATGTTAAGATATCATGTATATATATGTTATGTAACTATATATGTATATATAATATAAATTACTTATATAATACACAAATATAAACAATGTTACTATATATAAAAATATATAGAAATATCAATCAAAAGGCATCTATCATAGTGGTAAATAAATAAGAACATTCTACTCTAGTAGCTTTTTTCTGTAGGTACTGGCTAACACAACTAAACAGGTAAGAAAATGAAAGGCATATACATTGGAAGGAAGAAGGTTGTTTTTATTATTATTTGCAGATTTTTTATTATGCAAATAGAAAATCCAAGACAGCAACAACAAAAAAAAAAAACCAGCAAATAACAAGGCAAGTAAGTTAAAAGAAAGGCATATAATAGAATTTTTTATATATTAAAAAAATGTAAGAATATATAATAGAAAAATGGAAGAATTTATAGTAGTGATAAATTTGACCAGAACTATCAAGACTACTGAATCTACCCCAAAATGTTCTTGGGATCAGCATAAGCTTAATACTGAAACCTGACAAAAAACAAAAAGAAATGAAGGCCAGGTGTGATGGCTCATGCCTGTAGTCCCAGCAATTTGGGAGGCCAAGGCGGGTGGATCACCTGAGGTCAGGAGTTTGAGAACAGCCTGGGCAACATGATGAAATCCCGTCTCTATGAAAAAATACAAAAATTACCCCAGCATGGTGATGCACACCTGTAGTCCCAGTTATTCAGGAGGCCGAGGCAGGAGACTCACTTGAACCAGAGAGGTAGAGATCACAGTGAGCTGAGACTGCACCACTGCACTCCAGCCTGGGCAACAGAGCAAGACTCTGTCTCAAAAACAAAAACAAAATGAAATTAGAGTTAAAATTTTTAACAATCTTTCTTAGTAATGCCAAATTTCTAAAATTATATATATAGTGACAAAAAATGCCATATATTCCAGTGATTAACAAAAGGGAAACAATTTTACATATTGTGCCATAATTCAAGTGGGATTTATTTCAGGAATGCAGGGTAGAAGCATAGTTTTGAGTTGTTAATCATTTTTTAATTAAAATTTCTTAAAAATAGAGATGGGGTCTTGCTGTGTTGTCCAGGGTGGTCTTGAACTCCTGGCCTCAGGCCATCCTCCCACCTAGGCCTCCCAAAGTGCTGGGATTAGAGGTATGAGCCACTGTGCCTGGCCAGGAGTTGTAAATCATTTGAGGTAAATTATTGTATTAAAAGAAAAAAGAACATAAACATGTGGCATCTCAATAAATGCAAAAAATACATTTTCAAAGGATGATAAATTTTAATTAATAAAGTATACTAACTATCTGGAATAAAATAAAACTTCCTTAAACATATGAATGATTTCTACCTGAAAAAAATCAACAACAAAAAGAAAACAAAACAACAAACAAAATACAGCATGGAGCATATGAAATGGTGAAAATTTCCTGGACATCAATAATGAGGCAAAGATATCTGTTGTGGACAGGTCTCTACATGACGTACTGGGAAGTACTTGTAATTAGTTCTTGTAATTGTAGTAACGTAATTAGGAAAGTCAAAGCATAAAGTAAAAGTTGAAAGTAAAATGATTGAAAAGGAAGGATTAAGCCTGTCTTAAAACATGAATGTGTAAGTTTAAAATTAGAAAAAGTCTATAACCCAGCTAGGAGATTTAGTGAATTTAGCAGTTAATAAAAGCAAGAACACCAAAAATATCCATTCTATTTTTATATGCTAGTAAAAAAAACTAAATTTACTTTTATGATAATGTTTCCAATAATAGGAACCAGCCTAATAAAAAAATGCTGAACTTCTACATAGCAATCTAAAGAACATATTGAGCAATGGTGAGGTATACCAAGTTCATGGATTGGAATCTGTAAAGATATCATTTCTTCCAAAATGGGACTATAGATTCAACGCAGTGTGTGTGTGTGTGTGTGTGTGTGTGTGTGTGTATGTGAAGGGGGTACCAGTGTGTGTGTGTGTGTGTCTTATCAATACATTTTCTTAAAATTCCTGGTTAACATTGGTTATTTAAAGAGTCCATACTCAAACATCAATATCATCCAGTGATGTTTGAAGAAGCCTAGATATACCATTCAATGTTCTACTAAGGAGGTTTGCCATTCTATGAAAAGAGTACCCCTCACAAAATGTGCCTTCTACATGGTCTATTCTTACTTAGAATCTTAGAAATATTGGCTAACAAATTGTGATGTGCAATACAGGGAATATCATTCAGACTTAAAAAGGAAAGACATGCTGCAACATGGATGAACCTTGAGGACAATGTGATAAATGAAATAAACTAGTTACAAAAGAACAAATAGTCTAGGATTTCATTCATCTGTGCTACCCAGAGTAGACAAAATCACAGAGAGAGAAAGTAGAATGGTGATTGTCGGGGGCTGGAGAGTAGGTAATGGGAAGTTGTTCAGTGGGTACAGAGTTTCAGTCTTGAAAGACAAAATTCTGGGGATGGATGATGGTGATGGTTGTACAACAATGTGAATGTTCTTTATATCACTGAATATATACTTAAAATGGTTTAAATGGTAAATCATATATAATGTATATTTTACCACTATTAAAATAAATAAATGTGACACACATATGTAAACACACATACACAATTACTTTGTGTCGTGGGTTTTAATTAGTTCTCCTTTGAAAAGCTGATGAAAGCTATATACCTTTTCCTAGAAAAAAATAGAGAGAGAGAAAATTACATTTAGAGAAAAAATGCATATATACACGTGTATGTAAGATGTTTCCTGAAATTGTAAGGTATTCGTTGACCGTCTAAGGTCTTGTATTTGATGGAATAACTCTTCATTACATTAAATAATTTGGTGGTATTGATGCCTCTACATTCAGAAACCTAGAAAGAAAATAATTAGTATGTGGAAATAGTACATTTGAGGAATGAATTGAATAAAAAATAAGTAAAGCAATAATCGTCTGACAAGAACAGGAGAGACCAGAATCTATACACAGATACAAACAGGCAGATGTGCTCCAGGGAGCCACATAAGTAGGGAATAAGAAAGGAGGGAAAGAAGGAAGGAAGGAAGGAAGGAAGGAAGGAAGGAAGGAAGGAAGGAAGGAAGGAAGGAAGGAAGGAAGAAGGAAGGAAGGAAGGAAGGAAGGAAGGAAGGAAGGAAGGAAGGAAGGAAGGAGGCAGGGAGGGAGGCAGGGAGGGAGGGAGGATTGATTCCTATCTAAAACAATGGAAATGAAAGTAAGTATGTGGATATTTACAGAACTGGTATCCATTGCCTGAAAAGACTTAAATGTAACTGCTTTTAAAAAATAATTAATGCCAGAAATAAGAAGTGATCTATTTTTGCAGTTGTGATATTATTCAGATAAGAAACTCAATAAATAAGCAAAAAAACCTAACCTAACTACTTTGTCTAGTAATCCTCCCAAAGTTCACTACCACAGGATCATCTGAATTATTTACTCTGTGCTGGCACTTCCTAAGCTATCCATCCTCCCAATTGCTTAATGTTATTGAAACGTTTATCAAGGTAGTGATGATGTGAATTACAGAAGCCAAAAGGAGCAATCACTTCTATGGAACAACTTCCTCTCCACTCATCCTAGGTAATAAACGAAATTCTATATGAAGCCAGAATTAGCCTCTCAGGAAAAGGCATTTATATTTAAAGAGATAAAGAAAATATGTACTGCAAGGAAGGGTACAAAGATTAAGCCTGGGAAATTCTGGACCTAGGGTTAAGAATCCTGTATTCTGAAATGAGCTGGAAGTTGTTAAATAAGGCTTCATTGTCTTTCTCAATAAACCAGTGGTATTAATACCTGCTCTCCGTAGATTAAAACATTAGTATAAAGAACAAAAGGGGTAATGATGGATATTTAGCTATTAACTTTGAAAACCAGGAGCACTTTAATAAATGGAAGACCTAATACTGGTTTCTCAAAGGAGTTATATACTCATGACACACGTTCAACTTAAGACAGTGGTTGTTTTGCTGCATTGCATTGTGTTGGGCTGTGTTTTCTTTGAGATTCTAGTTCCAGGAACTAATTTTAAGACTTGCTTCTTTTTTTCTCCTTTTCTTCCTCCTTTCTTCTTCCTTTCTCTTCCCTTCCTTCCTCATTATTTCTTCCTTCCTTCCTCTTTTCTTTCTTCCATCCATCCTTTCTTCCTCCCACTCTTCACCAACTTCTTCGTCTGTGTATTTTACCATCAGTTTTCTTAAAAAAAAAAATGTGTTCCCTTTTCCTACTTTGAAAAAATGCACTTTTAGCACCCGTGTTTGTGTGTGTAACTGGCAAAGTCATTTTTCCTAATTTGAGGGAAATGACTATTTCATCCAGTACTTTCGGAGCCCTGCGTATCAGTCAGAA
The DNA here is from genome assembly GCF_009828535.3 of Hylobates moloch. Classification (NCBI taxonomy): domain Eukaryota; kingdom Metazoa; phylum Chordata; class Mammalia; order Primates; family Hylobatidae; genus Hylobates; species Hylobates moloch. Next base: position 2,427,620 of record NW_026652282.1, read on the forward strand.
TTAAAGGGTTGGGAAAAGTGGGAGATGGATACCACAATTTTGAAATGCCTGCTCAAACACTTCGAGGTATGTCTCTAATATGCATAAAGAATTCATCTGTCATTCTAGTTGTCATCCTTTCCCCTTGCATAAAACCTTGCAGATTTACTAGAGAGAACACACTCCAAGGGTCATGTATGATATTATCTGCAGTTCATTTCCTTTGGTAATTTCTGATTTTTAAATTAAAAAAAATGTTTCAGACACAGGGACTCATTCTGTCACCCAGGCTGTAGTGCAGTGGTACAATCATAGCTTACTGCACCTTCAAATTCCTGGGCTCAAGCAATCCTCTTGCCTCAGCCTCCCAAGTAGCTGGGACCACAAGACACATATCAACATGCCCAGCTCTTCTTTTATATGTAGTTTTTATAGAGATGAGGTCTTGCTGCATTGCCCGGGCTACTTCTGATTTTAATTTCCAGTGAACAGTCACTATGGAACAAAGTGAATTTCAACATGAGCATCTACAAGCTTTGGGCAATGGTGTCTCTGGGTGGTTTTTTAAAAACTATTTTTAAACATTGGATGATGCCAACATACCGTTCTTACCATTGAGTACAGGATATAGATGACAGAAACATGTGTTCTAAAGAATACAAGCATAAACAAAAACAAAAGCAAAAACAAAACAAAAAAACACGGGACTCATTTCATTAATATAATAAAAATACTTCATCAAAGAATGACCACCCAATCTGTCCAGATTTCCATTTATTTTCTTTACAGATTCAAGTCACCAAGGGTTCTGTTACATCCCTCAAAATTCTCGAGTAGCCATGGGAACCGGAAAGCACCACAGCTAAGCAAACAATACGTGGGGCATGCACAATAACAATAGCCAATGTTTATTGAGGGCTTACTCTGTGCAAGGTGCCTTTGGAATCTTCAGACATCAAGAATGGATGCACGCGGAATGCTCCTATCACAGCCTGCCATTCCTGCTGGAATAATCAGACCTCCCTTCCCAGAAAACCATGCACTTTTGGAAAGTGGCCAAATCAACTGAGATGTGTATAATGTAATTTGAGATATAAATTGTCTTACTGGAACTTCCCAAGAGCCCTGTGGTGTGAGATGTAGATCATTGTTTTCAATGGGGATCTGGAGATGGATGTACAAGTTGACATACAAAATTTAACCATAACTAGGAACTAGCTAGACATAGGATTTGATCTCAAGTCTTTTTGTATTTATTTATTTTGCTTTATAGTGGTTTTTTAATTGGTTCATCTTTTTAAAAACTGTATCTATGTAAGGTAGACATCATAATGTTTCGGTATACATATACATAGTGACATGATTACTACAGCCAAGCTAATTAGCATATCCATCATCTCACATAGTTCATTCATTGGTTTATCCTGTATATGCTTTTTTGATAACTTTTCTCATAAATTTAATTGGACAATAATGGCATATAAGACTTCACAGGACCGCCTTCATTTTTGCAACAACATCTCTTGACACTTTCAATTTTCTCTTTACTCTCTAAACTTTTCATCAAAATTGTAATTCTCAAAGTCCAGATCAGGCCGGGAATCCCTGATCTGGCTCATGCCTGTAATCCCAGCACTTTGGGAGGCTGCTTGAGCCCAGGAGATCAAGACCAGCCTGGGCAAGATAACAAGATATCATCTCCACAAATAATAAAAAATTAGCTGGGTGTGGTGGCACCTACCTGTGGTCCTAGCTACACGGGAGGCTGAGGCAGGAGGATCACTTGAATCAGGGAGGTAGAAGATGCAGTGAGCCAAGATCGTGTTACTGCACTCCAGCCTGGGTTACAAAGGGAGACCCTGTCTCAATAATAATAATAATAAAAGTTCAGATCCTTGTGGATACTTTCCACATTATATTCATATAGAAAAATATCACATTGTACCCAGAAGTGTATATAATTACGGCTTTTCAATTTAAAATAATATTAATTAAAAATAAATAAATAGAATAAAATAAAAGTTTACTAATATTCCCAAGTTTTCTAACACCAAAACCCAAACCACATTCTTCATGTGGGTGTAATAAAAATAGACATTAATCAAAAAGATCAAAGCCATAATCAGCAGTAGGCTATGACCAACTTTGCAAAATGATTACATAAGAACCTTTCTACACTAGTCGTATTTACTAACCGTTCTCATTTTTTTCATGACTTCTGTTATGGGTTGAATTCTGTCTCCTGCTGCCAAACCCATATGTTAAAATCCTAATTCTAACTGACTCAGAATGTGACTTTATTTGGAAATATGGCTATTGCAGGAATAATTCATTAATATGAGGTTGTATTAGAGTGGGCCCCAAGTCCAAAATGACTAGAGTCCTTATAAAAAAAGAGATTTAGACACAAACGTGCACAGAGAGAGAACAGCATATGTGAATAAAAGCAAAAATCCAGGCGATGTGTCTAAAAGACAAGCAATGCCAGAGATCGTCAGCAAAACGCCTGACACTAAAAAAGAGACTTGGAAGGGATTCTCCCTCAGAGCCCTCAGAAAGAACCGATCCTGAAGACACTCGCATCTTTGACTTCTGGCCAGAACTCCAGAAGTTCTCCAGAACTTTGAGATACTACGTTTCTATTTTTTAATCTTGGTCAGTATGTGGTACTTTGTTACGACACAGCCCTAGCAAACGAATACATTTTAACCCCTCTTCACCAATCTAAGCCACATTTTTAAAAAGGGAAATGTGTCTATGGTACGTTTCTTTTTTATCCCCTCAACCTCACTCCATTGAAGAGCAAGGGTCAGAAGAACTAATAAGTAGAGAATATCTATGTGATGGTACCATGCTCCAGAATCTCTAGATCATCATCCCTTCCCAAAACCACCGAAAAGAGTGGAAGGAGAATAATCAGGATGGGATGAATGTGGCTAATTGTGCATGCCACCTGCTCACCTCTGTGCAATAACCTTAAAAATTAATTAATTAATCAATGAACTTCCTTAAAACCAATGTCAACGTCAATATTGCCTAAAACTTTCCACAGTTGAATGTAAATTACTATAGCCATTATGGAGAAGAGTATGCAGTTCAATCCCATCACTGTGTATTTGTCCAAAAGAAAGGAAATTAGTATATAGAAAGGACATCTGCACTCCCACGTTTATTGCAACACTGTTTGCAATAGCCAAGATTTGGAATCAACCTGAGTATCCATCAATGAATGAACACATAAAGAAAATGTGGTATACATACACAACAGAATATTATTCAGCCATAAAAAATGAAATCCTGTCATTCACTTCAACAAGGATGGAGCTGGAAGTCATCATGTTAAGTGAAATGAGTTACGCCAGAAAGATAAATTTTGCATGTTCTCACTCATATGTAGGAGCTAAAACTGTTTAAAAAATTAAACTCATGGACATATAGAGTAAAATAATAGTTACCAGAGGCTGGGAAGGGTAGAGAACAATGTGGTGTAACGTGGGGATGGTTAATGGGTACAAAAAATACATTTAGGTAGAATGAATAGTAACTAGTATTGGGTAGCACAATAGAGTGACTATAGTTAATTATATTTTATTGTCTCTTTCACAATAACTAACAAGTGGATGTGATGGTTAATACTGAGTGTCAACTTGATTGGATTGAAGAATACTAAGTATTGATCCTGGGCGTTTCTGTGAGGGTGTTGCCAAAGGAAGTTAACATTGAGTCAGTGGGCTGGGAAAGGCACTAGTAATCAGCTGCCAGAGCAGCTAGAATATAAGCAGGAAGAAAAACATGAAAGGAGAGACTGGCCTAGCCGCCCAGCCTTCATCTTTCTCCCGTGCTGGATGCTTCCTGCCGTTGAACATCAGACTCCAAGTTCCTCGGTTTTGGAAGTCAGACTGGCTCTCCTTGCTCCTCAGCCTGCAGATGGCCTATTGTGGGACCTTGTGATCACATGAGTTAATACTTAATAAACTCCCATATATATGGGAGTTTATATATAGGAGAGTACATATATATATATATTCATATATAAATATAAATTATATATATATATATATATATATATATATATACACACACACACACACATATATATATTCTAGTAGTTCTCTTCCTCTGGAGAACCCTGACTAATACAATGGACTTGAAAGATTCCTAACACAAAGAAATAATAAATGGTTGAGGTGAGGGATACCCCGATTATCCTGATTTGATCATTACCCATGTACTCCATATATATATATGCCTATTATGTACCCATAATAATTAAAAATTAAAAATGAAAAAATAAAACTTTCCACCTGTGTGTTATAAACACTAGTGAAAGAAAATGCACATTTTTCCAAACATATGAACACTTTCCCCTTCTTTTTTATTCTTTAATTTTTTTATTATACTTTAAGTTTTGGGATACAGGTGCAGAACGTGCAGGTTTGTTACATAGGTATACACGTGCCATGGTGGTTTGCTCCACCCATCAACTCGTCACCTACATTAGGTATTTCTCCTAATGCTATCCCTCCCCTAGCCCCACACGACCCAACAGGCCCTAGTGTGTGATGTTCCCCTCCCTGTGTCCATGTGTTCTCATTGTTCAACTCCCACTTACAAGTGAGAACATGTGCTGTTTGGTTTTCTGTTCCTGTGTTAGTCTGCTGAGAATGATGGTTTCCAGCTTCATCCATGTCCCTGCAAAGGACATGAACTCATCCTTTTTTATGGCTGCATAGTAGTCCATGGTGTATATGTGCCACATTTTCTTAATCCAGTCTATCATTGATGGGCATTCGGGTGGGTTCCAAGTCTTTGCTATTGTGAATAGTGCTGCAGTAAACACACAAGTGTATGTGTCTTTATAGCTGAATGATTTATAATCCTTTGGGTATATACCCAGTAATGGGATTCCTGGCTCAAATGGTATTTCTGGTTCTAGATCCTTGAGGAATCTCCACACTGTCTCCCACAATGGTTGAACTAGTTTACACTCTGACCAACAGTGTAAAAGTGTTCCTATTTCTCCACATTCTCTCCAGCATCTGTTGTTTCCTGACTTTTTAATGATTGCCATTCTAACTGGCTTGAGATGGTATCTCATTGTGGTTTTGATTTGCATTTCTCTAAAGACCAGTGATGATGAGCTTTTTTTCATGTTTGTTGGCCACATAAATGTCTTCTTTTGAGAAGTGTCTGTTCATATCCTTTGCCCATTTTTTGATGGGGTTGTTTGTTTTAAAAGTGGACATTTCCCTTCGTTAAGTCTTCTAAGAATCTTCCAGATTCTGATGTTACACATTGGGTATCATTTTTTTCTTCAGTCCTTGCTATTGAGTTCATTGTGAAAATGTACACTTTTTTGCCTGATATGGGTAGGCTTTGTGTCCCCCTCCAAATTTCATCTTGAATCATAATCCCCACCATCCCCACCTGTCCAGGGAGAGACCAGGTGGGAGGTGATCGGATCATGGGGGTGGTGTGCCCCATGCTGTTCTCATGATAGTGAGTGAGTTCTCATGAAATCTAATGGTTTTATAAGTGTCTGACAGTTCCTCCTCTCACACATGCTCTCCCTCGCCTGCCACCATGTAAGATGTGCATATTCCCCTTCCGCTATGGTTGTGAGTTTCCTGAGGCCTCCCCAGCCATGTGGAACTGTGAATCCGTTTAATACTTCTTTTCTTTAGAAATTACCCAGTCTTGGTCATTGCAAAGAAATGAGCAAGAAACCATGGCAGGCATATGCCCAATGGTACAGGCAAAACCAATATGGCAGGCAAAAAAGTAGAGACACAGGAAAGAAAGTTGAACGACGTACTCTAGCTATTGATGCTATGATGGAAGGATGCATATGACTTAGCCCCTCCATTATCATTCTGAACTCCATTGTCCTTGGTGAATAATAACAGAAGACAGTCCAGTGACAGCTGCTTTAAGGCTCAATCCACACAATGCCCTGAGAGAGCCCATCTATAGAAGTGAATAAAATGAAAGTTGTATTTGAAGCTTTTATTAATAAAGTTTCTGTAACTACAATATCACACTGCTATATCTACTATCCTATAGTTCTGAAATTAGATCCACATTTATTCCCCCATAGGGCTGTTTATTATTCTGACACAGTTAATATAAACAAGTCTATATTAAATCTGTCATCATGTTTAACTTCTTAATGCTTCCCGATGTGCTCTGTATTCAGGCATTTATCTTTCCACATACTGAAATTATTTACAAGGTTGAGAGTTTTGCGTTTGTTACCTGTATAATTGTGTATATGTGTGTTTGTGTTACGTGAGACTAGTTTTCTTGTATGTTCTATACTTTGATTTAGAAAACAGAGTGAAACTTACATTCAGGGGAACCAAATGTTGTCAAATTGATATTTGCATAAGTTCCTAGCTTTAATTTAAAGTGTATGTAGTAGTGATAAAGAAAATAATAAACTGACTGAACATTAACATAGATTTCTTTAATTTTTAATTACTTAATTTTTATGTGTACATAATAGGTGTATATACTGATGGGGTACATGTGACTTTTTGACACAGGCATACAACGTGTAATAATCAGACCAGGGTAATTGCAGTATCCCTCACCTCAAGCATTTATCATTTCTTTGTGTTAGAAACATTCCAGTTTCACTCTTTTAGTTATTTTTAAATATACAATGAATGGGTGCAAAAATGGAGTTAAAATAAACTAATAAGACCTATTATTTGATAGCACAATAGGGTAACTAGAGTTAACGCAGCTTTTTCTATGATTGGGTGGATGAATAGCATATCTTCCGTATTTATAGTAATACGTATAAATATGTAATATATAAAATGATGGAATTCTAAAAAACACATTATTTCCACTATATGTCCTATATTTGGAAAACGTGTCCCTGTTGTCTCCAATGCCTCTTGCTGCAGGGCAATAAAGAGGTACTTTTTCTTTTCCCCACCTGGGGTTTATCACAGAAGTCAAGGGGGTTCGTTTTGTTACACATTCTTAAAAGCATCCAGGAAAAAGTGGATTAATACACACCATAGGGAAGTGCTCTTGTCTGTTCCGCACAAAGGAAAATATCCTGAAAACGTGCATCACACAGGCAAAAGAGTTCCCAATTCAGCTGGAACTTCAGTGACACAAAACAACAATAGAGAAATTAAAAAGCAAATTCAAGTTTTTCTTACGGAGCCTGTGGCGCTAATACCATTTATTCTGACCCTGTATGAATTTTCTGCCATTGGAGTGAAATTACCAGAATTCAATTTGCAAGCGAACAAAAGAAAAGGAAAAAAATTTAATTTACTTTATGTAGCAGCAAAACGATTACATCATAGACAATGTTCAAGATTTGTCTTCAAAAAGATGGGAAAATAATCTTGTAATATATCTCCCAATGTGAGTTAGGAAGATTCAAGTTAGCACCTAATAAAAAAGCATCTTACTAATGCTTATATTTGCAACGTTTCACTAGCTGTTTTAAAGACAAATCCAGTACATTTTCTTCTCCAGTAATGGCTACATATATTACATTCTTTCTTTAAATGGAACTTCTTTAATATCATATGTAACTTTAAGGCATCCTTCTTTTTCACATGTGGAAGCACATGAATTATCTTTATTAATTGCTTGATAAAGGCTTGATAAAGACTTGCTTTATCAATTGACTTAAAATAAAATGCTTGTATAGTATGTATCAACTTAATGTCTAAATGTCATGAGGACACTATTTGAAATAAATTCACTTAATCAGATATATACATATATGGAGTGTGACTTTTAAATGTCAGCACAACGGAAATATGAATATAAACTTATGAGCAAGTAATAGATACAATTCACTTATTGCCATATATATTTATTCTATAAAATATGATGTGTTCTCAATTCAAAAAATGGTAAATGCACATAAAACAATCTTGGAAAGTAAATTTTGCAACTGGTTAAAATCGATTTAGGTTACTGTTACAAAATTCCATTAAAGAGAGATTAAGGGATTTTTCTTGTAAAGTATAAAATGAGAAATGAAAGTCTGAACGATTTCAGGGAAAAAGAATTAAACCTTCATACAAAGAAATGATTCTGAACAGAATATAAATGGAATACATCAGTTTAGATCTTTTCAAATGGCATAAATATCTCAAGAAGAGCTCAACCTTTTACTGAGAATTAATAAGACCCTAGAAGGGAAAAGTCTCTGCATGGTTTTCATAACTCCATCCTATAACTCACCTGCCATAGATAGTTTCACTAAAATAACTAAAAACAAAACAGGAAAGAGGAGCCGGGGGAATCTTCTTTCTTTATAACTATGCATTTAAGGTGAAGATTTCCAATTTAAACGTACAGACAGGCAAAGTCTTGTCAGTTCAGATAATTGCTGATTTTTGCCCCAAGTTTTAGGGAAAAAAAGTTAGAAACAGAAGCCAGTTATATTATTAATGGGATGTATGTGTTTGGATTTATATTTTTGAGACGAACAGAAGGCATCTCCAGAGCTCATTTCTAGAGGAATAAAGCAGAAAAATAAGCTATGCTCTTTCTCCTTCACATTTCCCTTTTCGGTCTAACACTTATTTTGTCTTCACAGAAATGGTACAATAGGATTAACAAAAATCAATAAATATGGCTGCTGATGCTCAGATGGATTTTTTGTTCAAAGAAAAAAATCATAAAACTTATGATGAAAAATAGAACAGGGTTCATTTTGAACCATTCTTCTTTCCCTAGGTATCTTATTATTGAGTAGATCCACCCTTCCACATCTTTTGAATATTTGGGAATTTTGAATATAGTTGTATTATTGAACTTATTTAATGAGCTTGTGGAGTCACGGAAACTTTTGAGTGTTGTTTTCTGAGATCTATTGGACTTCCTTTCTGTAAAATTAAGTTTCTGAAATGATGGTGCTATAAAATTCTGATTTTGGAAAAGATTCTATACATTTAGTAACAGAGATTCCTGGACCTAATCCTAATAAACTATTTCAAATAAATATGGGCAGAACCCACACAAGTGTAGCCTTAATACATTGATAAACCTTCGCAAAAAAATATGGACCAACAGTTACCGAAGTCCACATGTTTCTCTCCAGCATAAATTCTAGAAACGATTCTACTTTAAGCATTACAAGTGCAACCGTGAGATCACTGACAGTATTTTTAGGTAATAGCCCTTACCCTCGGGCCACTTAACCTAATGAAGTATTTTTAAAAAGGAGTCAAAGTTTTCTCGGATGTTCCACGTATTGGCAGCTTTCCCACTAGAAAGACGCACTTTCCCCACTCCTCCCCAGCACATAAAAAAACTGCAAAATAGAATATTCTAACTCAGTCATGTTTGATTTCTGGACCATTGGGTTGTCTGCTTCTCAGATGAGGCCCTCACTAATCCTTTTTTCTTAGTCAGGCTAGCGAAGTGTTCACTCTTGTTTTTTTGTTTTGTTTTCTTTTGTTTTCAATCATCCAACACCTTCCATGTTTCCCTGTATTGTTTTATAACTCTCTATTTTTTCTTTCTCCACTCTATTCTTTAGAATTTCTTTCTGAAGAATATTTTTTACTAGGCATATCATTCTAGGTAGACAAGCGTTTTCTTTTCCTTTAGAGATATCATTTCATTTCTACAATAATTAGGATGAAATGGTCAGGATTTTATGTGACATATTGGACGATGCAAAGCTCTGAGGAAACAACGCTAATGAAGACATGGTACTTAAGATGTGTGGAAAGGAAGAGTTTTCCAAAACTTGTCGTAAGTGTCATTTCCATGAAAATGACATCCCAGAACATGTCACCAAGAGACAGGGACAAGGAAGATTACCTAAAAGAAACTTAGCAGGTTTTAAACAATAGCAGAAGAAATTCATTATAGATAAGGCAAAAACACCATCTGCTCCCTTGGCTGCAAATGATTTAGAGAAGATAACCAATCCCTTAATCAGTTGTAAAAAGGAGGGGATTTTTTAAGTAAAAAATGTAATGTCTAGTCTATCATTTAGATTTCTGTGTGTGTGTAAAGCTGCACTCAAATTGGCTGTATAATAATATCAGTGTTCTTTAAACATCTTTAATAAGTTATAATTAGCAAACCTTATGATTCACCCATTTTAAGTATATATTTCCAGAAGTTTTAGGAAATTTACACAACTGTAAGTTTACTAGAGTACTACTCCTTTTTGTAGCTACGATAAAGTACTTAGGAAAATATGTATCTTCCAGATTTTTCATCAGTAGGTCTCTATAGAGGGCAGACTTCCTGCAATGTTATAGAAATGATGTTGATATTCAAGATGGATAAGCCAATTAACCAGCATCAGAATAATAACTCTGTGTGTACGTGTCTCCAAGGAGCAGACCAAAACATAAAATGGATAAATTATAAAATAAAGCACGACAGCAGACACTTCTTTGGGCTCACAGCTTTTCCCTCGTGTAATCCTGAAAGCCATCCCTTGAGATAGGAATTGTATCTCATCCTCTCTATGTTCCACTGATAACAAGTACGGAAAGACAGCTTCCGTGATTCCTAAGCTCATGAACAAAAGGTTTAATAAAATGAGTGCCTTACCAGTTTCGGTTTGTATAATTACATAAGTGTGTAGTGAGACAACAATAAAAAAAAAGAAAAAAAAAGAAAAAAAAACCTTTTCCCTAATTATGTTTGCATCCAGTGACTATAAATCAAGGACAATGTCAGATTGGCTTTCACTTGAGACTGATGTTTCCCTTCTGTTCTCTCTAAACACATGAGTTCAAAACATTTTATCTTGTCTGAATCAGAGTTGCTACGTGTTCATAAAAAATGCTGAATTATTAATATTTTTAAGATCCACTGAAAATAATGTTTGGATGAGTATTCATGATATTTCAGAAATTCATGATACTTTAAAATTCAGAAGCTTTCTTAAAATTAATGTTCAAATGATGTATCATGGAAGAATTACAGAATGCAACAAACATCTATGAATTAAACAATGTTTCTCCTGCTTGCAAGTTTTGCTTTCAAAATAGGTCAGGTGTGAGGTTTGAAATTTTGAGAAACTATTGATGTAAGGATGACTCTCTATTGAATTAAAACATGCTGTGCTATGGCACTCATGCAGGATGCATGGAAAATATGCAAATGGAATAAATGAGGGAATGGGAGAAAGCAATAATGAGACAATATTGCTTTACTCCTTTATTGAACTGAGAAAATCGTTAGTAATACAACGAGTATGGCATTTCACATGCACCAATAATGAGTATGTGAAATGCTTCCAGTGGTTGTCTTCCCTGGAACTACAAGAATCAGGGATATTGATATTTATGAATTGATAGATTAAGATGCTAAACATGTTCACCTCCAAAAGTGCATAAAAATGTCCCTCTATTGTGTGCATTTTATGCCGTTATTGGGAAAAGTCGCTAGGGACACAAGTGGGGAGAGTTATCACATGGGTTGGATAGTTTAGCCAAAGGATTCGGCCAAATTGTCTTAAGGTGTCTTCCTAACTTCTTTACTGCAAGCTGAAGCTATTGATGGGCTCCTTTCAGACTGGGTTAGTCCTATTCTACTAAAGACAAGTGTAATAATGGACCTGGTTGGTTTCCTTGGTAACAAAGAATCATGCAAAAGGGGTTAGGGTTGACAGATCATCATGACATTTTCATGAAGCTACGGTCAATACCTGCATGGATTTATGGCACCAGAAGATTCCCATTTTAAGTGTAGCCCTGGTCAAAAAGAGAAATGCCACGGCCAGCCAGTGACCTCCTTGGAAACTCACAGCATCATTTACTAGAAACATTTGAGCATCCCAAGAAAGAAGCCTTGCCTTAATATGCAATAGATAAAAAAATGAAGGACCATGTACAGGTACTTCTGTGATAGTTGAACCCCTTTCAGTTCCCCCTTGCTCTGTGCATATAGAATATAAAATTCTTTATGAATGCAACTCTTGATAGAATCCAGGGTTGGGGATCAGCTTGGAAAATGAAGTTGCAGAATTGTTTAGCATTACTCAACCTCAAGTTTGTTTAAATTGAACAAACTACGTTTAAACTCAGTCTAATCTAAATCTATTAAATCTGGAGGAATGGCTTAGTAGATTTCTGCTCAAAAATCACCTACATTTTTGAATTTACCTAAACGCATGAGTATCCCTGCTTCCTCTAGTTCCAGGGAAGACATCACTTGAAATATTTTAAGTATTCATTATTTGTGCATGCCACTTAGAATGAATTCATTATCCACCCACAGTATCAGAATTGTCATGATTATCCTTAATTCTTATTAACACATTATATAGATATATTAGTATTGAAGATTTAATGGTATAGTAAAACTCCATGACATGATTTTAAAACTACATCCTAATGAAATCTCATTTTAATAAATACATGGTTTTAAAAATCATATTCATATTCAGTATAAATATTGATATCAAAAATTCAAAGGTATTGAAATACATTTTGAGCAGCCAAAGGATCATTTTAACTAATTTTTTTAAAGATTTTTTGCCCACAGAATGTTTAAAAGCACCTAGTCCTAACTACAGTTCTACTTTTAACACATTAAAAAGCACATAATGACCTTCAAGGAAGCTATTTGTGGTAGTATCAAAAGTGTGATATGGAGCACAAAATTAAAATGTGAGATGTGAAAATATTGAGTAATTTATCTCCCATGATCCATCACTCGGAGGCATTAGGCTTCTTAATCACAGTTTTAAATTAGTATCTTTATGTAAGCAAGTCTGCCCATGAGGAAGGGGAAAATTAGGAACATATAAGAAATTCATTACCTCTCTCAGATAGCTCAAAACCATTTATTAATTACCTCTCATTTGGTGCATTCATTAGCTTCATCATAGAGTGGGAAAGTTAAGGAAAGTAAAAATCGTGAAAAATCACTGCGTGTGACCCCTACAGGGAGTGCCCACTCTATCCCAAATTGAGGTGTTTAGCTTAGAAGGTCAGAACCCGGTTTATGTACAAAAGCCAAAGAAGATGAAAATCAACTTTGGCTCTAACTATTTCATTCCCACGAGCTACTTCCACCGAGGACAAAAGACAAGTGAGATTCATTTTCCTACTCCCCAAATTTGGCACAGTAAACCTCAGTTGAATTCAATAAGCCCTTACTGAGAATCTAATAGCTACTAAGGCAGTATGTCTCAAACTGTAAGGTATACATGAATCCCCTAAGTATCTTGATTCAAAACAGGGGCTGCTTCAAAAGATCTTTTACAATGGGGAATAATAGGGAAATAAATTCATATCCATTACTACCCTCTACTTAGGGCATAGATTATCTCAAATGTCTTTTGGGGAATGAAAAAAAAAACCACAAATCTTTGTACTGAGTCATCCTAGATGAGCTATTTCCAGGTCACAAACATCTCTGTTTTTTGATACTTTGCTTAGGTTTTGTGTTTTACCCTAGTGTATCCACAGAGACATCCTAAGTCTTGGGTGCCTTTTGGATTGATTACCTATAGGTTTAATATAAATCTGAGCAAACTATTTTCTATTCAAGTTATTCTATGCAATTACAGGGACTGAATTTATTATGTGCATGGCTAAATTTAACCACCCTTCAAAATATGACATTTTGCAGTTTTGTGTGTCTTCTTAAGATGGTTCTACAAACCCGAACTGAAACAAACTACTTAATAAAAGCCATTTTTTTTTTTTTTTTTTTTTTTTCAGAAAATCAGGGAAACATGGATGGAAGCAGTGTTAGATGATGTTTTTAAGGAACTAAGGTGAATCTTATTAGCTGTTGTGTCAGTTTTTTAGGGAATGTCATATACATTTCCACAAAGTGGGGAGCTTAAAGCCACAGAAATTGATGCTCTCATAGTTCTGGAGGCCAAGGTGTGAAATCAAGGTGTGAGCAAGGCTGAGGCCTTGTGGAGGCACAGAGGGAGCCTTGGTCTCCTGCCTCTCTGGGAGGTACTGGTGGCTGGGTGTTTTCTGTCTTGTGGCCACATCACTCTAAGCTCTGCTTTCGCCTCCATGTGGCCTTCTCTTCCATGCCTGTATCTTCTCCTCTGTGTCTTATAAAGACACCTGTTATTAGATTTGGGTCCCTTCTAGATAATCCAGCATGATCTCATCTTCAGATCCTTAACTTCCATCTTTGAAGGTCTTTTCCTAAATAGTCGTAGATTCCAGGTGAACATATCTTTGGTGGACACTATCGAACTCACTACAGGTGTGATAGTAGCATTGAGTTTATTTGTAAAATTCATATCTGTAAGAGATGAGTGTTGAAAGGATTACGAGTGAGACGGTATAGTCTCTGGAACTGGCTGTAAAAGATAACAAGTAAAACAGAAACAGAGGTATAAAGGGGAAAAAAGTTTGGGAAGTATTTATTATGAGACCCCCATGACAGATCTATGGAGTTTCCCTCCTTCTTTTTTTTTCTTTTTGTATGTGCTTGGGTGTATTTATAATAAAACAGTTTATATAAAAATATTAAAATAGCAATTATCTTCTATTGTGTGTATATACAACATTTCCTTTATCTACTCATCTGTTGATGAATGCAGGTTGATTCCATATCTTTACCATTGTGAATAACGCTATTATTCGGCCTTAAAGAAGGAATCCTGACATTGGCAAAAACATGGATAAACCTGGAGGACATTCTGTTAAGTGAAATAAGCCAGACTAAGAAAGACGGATACTACATGAACTTACTTATATGTGGGGGCTAAAAAAGTTGAACGCATAGAAGTAGAGAGTAGAATGGTCGTTGCCAGGGGCTAGGAGAGGGAGTGGACTGGGAGAGGGGGACGTGTTGCTCAAAGGATACAAAGTTTAAGTTAAACAGGAGGAATAACTTTTGGTGATCTACTGCACAGTATGGTGACTATGGTTAATAATAATGCATTGCATATTTCAAAATTGCTAAAAGAGATTATAAACATTCTTACCACCAAGAAATAAGTATATAAAGTGACAGAAATGCTAATTGTCTTGATTCAATCATTCCAAAGTGTGTGCATATATCAACACATATCATAACTTCACATTGCACCCCATAAATATGTAGAACTTGTTTTTGCCAATTAAAAATAAAGCAAAATAATATAAAATTTTAAAAATACATACAACTACATTAATTGTTACCAGGGTCGGCCATTTGAAAATAAAACAAGATCTAAGTGGAATGATTTTTATTCCTATGTGACAATATAATATTACACACACACACACACACACACACACACACACAAGACAGTGTCTGGATGGAGGGGGTAATGAGGAGTGACCACTTAATAGGAATGGTGTTGCTTTGGGGATAATTAAAAATTTTTCAGATCTGTATGGATGTGAGAGTTGCAAGATATTGTTCATGTACTAAAGGCCACTGAACTGTACACTAGAAAACAGCTAATAATTAATTTTCATGTTATGTGAAGCTTACCTTACTAAGAAAAAAATCTGTACATTCTAGTACATAAAATAGAATCATGTATTTAATTTTCCTAATAGCCTACCCTGAACTTGTCTGCATTTATTTCATTTCTATTGCAAGAGTCTCTTTAACGGCATATTCAGAAGGACTCACACACACTTGCTTTGTCAACTGAGATACATTAAAAGAATATCATGATCAGTATTTCATGAAACCTGCAATCTATGCAGTTCTTTCCCACCTCCTCCTACTGACCAGCCACTGACATTACCAAGGTCTGGGCCCACCTGCAACTAAAAAAAAATTTTTTTTTAATTATAATTCTTGTGGGTACATAGTAGGTGTATATATTTATGGGGTGCACAAGATGTTTTGATACAGGCATGCAATGTGAAATAAGCACATCATGAAGATTGAGGTATCCATCCACTCAAGCATTAATCCACTGAGTTGCAAACAGTCCAATTACACACTTTTTTAAAAAGTTATTTTTAAATGTACAATTATTATTGACTACAGTCACCCTGTTCTCTGTTGTGCTATCAAATAGCAAGTCTTATTCATTCTTTCTAACTATTTTTGTACCCATTAACCATCCCACCTCCACACTCCACAGCCCCCTACTACCTTTCCCAGCCTCTGCTAACCATCTTTCTACTGTCTACATCCATGAGTTCAATTGTTTTGATTTTTAGATTCCACAAAAAAGTGAGAACATGGCAATGCTTGTCTTTGTGTGTCTGGCTTATTTCACTTAACATAATGATCTCCAGTTCCACCCATGTGGTTGCAAACGACAAGATCTCATTCTTTTTATGGCTGAATACCACTCCATTTTGTATATGTACCACATTTTCTTTATCCATTCATCTGCTGGCAGGCACTTCAGTTGCTTCCAAATGTTAGCTTCCTCAGAACATTTTTAGTTTTTTGAGGAACTTCTAATGTGCTAATGTAGTAACTTACATTCCCACCAACAGGATACAAGGGTTCCCTTTTCTCCACATCCTTGCCAGCATTTGTTATTGCTTGTCTTTTAGATATAAGCCATTTTCATTGGGTTGGGACACCTGCAACTTTTGATTAGGCAAACAATGTGATGGAAGTCATTAGAGAAAGCTTCTTTAAAATCAGGTGTTATTTCTCCTGCAGGGACTTACCCAGGATTATATAACCATAGGCAAGTTAGTTCACACCTCATTGACAAGAGGATGAAAATGGAACCTTCTTAGAAAATAATAAAAAGCCAAATACTGTTGGGTTTTACTTACACCAACCAGTTAGCCTGCTGGCAGATGGGTAGAAGAACAGAAACCCAGGATGAAAAAAGGCAGATATAATTGTCACTTGGGTTATGTGACCAGCTTCAGAGCTGCAGTCTGTACCTGTCTTAGTTTGTTCAAGCTATTATTAAAAAAAAAATAGACTGGGTAGATTATAAACAGCAGACGTTTATTGCTCAGAGCTCTGAAGGCTGGAAGTCTAAGATCAAGTAATAGAAGATTCAGTGTCTGGTGAGAACCTGCTTCCTGGTTTATAGACAGTGCTTTCTCGCTGTGTCCTCACATGGTGGAAGGGGCCAGGGAGCTCTCTGGGTTCCCTTTGATAAGGACACTCATCCCACTCACGAGACTCCACCCTCATTATCTCATTGCCTTCCATGGGGCCATGACTTCAAGGCCCTACCTCCTAAGACCATCACCATGGGGATGGCCATTGTAACATGTGCGTTTTGGTGGACACAGACATTCTGTCTAGAGCAGCAGTGACTTTATCAATGTTGTTTCTCCTACTCCACCCCTTTCTCTTGTATGTCAAGACCCTCAGTGACACAACGATTGAGGGGACATTGGACATACAATACTGTCCCAGATGGAGGATGAGGGCAGATGTTGAGGAGTGCAGAGGGCACATAGTGCTGGGAATTTTCATTCGCACGTGAAGAAACAATCCTCATAATTAACTCCGCTTCCCTGCCCAGAGAGGGTGACCTGTATGGATTCCATCAATAAGTGCCCTAGGTTTTGCTCAAATTTGGCCAATGGGGAGTCCTACCAAGAAATCAGAGTGTGAGGTGAAGGGAATATGATTTGAGGCTATTTATTTATTTTGCTGGGTTTCTCCTTTTCAGATTTATTTCTTTTCTTTTCTTTTCTTTCTTTCTTTTCTTTCTTTCCTTCCTTCTTTCTTTTTTCCTTTTCCTTTTTTTTTCTCTTTCTTATTTCTTCTTTCTTTCTTTCTCTCTCTCTTTCTATTTTTTTCTTTCTTCTGTCTTTATTTCTTTGCAGGGTTTTGCTCTGTAGCCCAGGCTAGGGTGTTGCACAATTACAGCTCACTGCAACCTCCCACTCCTGGGCTCAAACAATCTTCCCACCTCAGCCTCCTGAGTATCTGGAACTACAGGCATATGTCACCATGCCCAACTAATTTTTTACCTTAATTTTTGCAGAGATGAGGTCTTACTATGTTGTGAAGGCTGGTCTCAAACTCCTGGCCTCAAGCAATCCTCCCCCCTCAACCTCCCAAAGTCCTGGGATTACATGGCTCATCATGCCTGGCTTGTGAGATTTCTTTTGATGGTAGGGTCTTTTACCCAAGGCAACATACCACAATGTTGCCTTCTCCACTGGACTCTTCTTTTGGTTTTTATAAGCCCTTTCCCGTACTCCATATGGGCTCCCTCCCAAACAATAAGATCAAACAAAACTGATTTTGTGACTCCTTCTCAGTTCCTCTATAACACAGCCACCCTTTTGTATGTATTTTCCCAGTGTGTGCAAGGCAGCCTAATGGAAATCCAAAGATGTCCTATTCTAAATTCCAGATTCAAGAACACCTTACATTACATGTCAAAACAGCTTTGGTAATATAACTAAGGTTCCGGATCTTACAATAAGAAGATTTTAATCACAAAGTTTCTTTTAAGAGGCAGGACCGGGTGCTTTGGCTCATGCCTGTAATACCAGCACTTTCAGAGGACAAGGCAGGCAGATTGCTTGAGCCTAGGAGTTTGAGACCAGCCTGGGCAACATGGTGAAACCCTGTCTGTAAAATAATTAGGTGTGGTGATGTGTGCTTGTAGTCTCAACTATCTGGGAGGCTGAGGTGGGAGGATCGCCTGAGCCAAGGAGGTCAAGGCTGCAGTGAGCCATGATTGTGCCACTGCATTCCAGCCTGGGCAACAGAGTGAAATCCTATTAAGAGAGAAAGGAGAGAGGGAGAGAGAGAGAGAGAGAGAGAGATTGAGACAGAGAGAGAGGCAGGAGGATCAGAGTCAGAGATGTGAGGACGGAAGGAGATGTGATGTGATTTGAAGACGAAGGAAAGACCCTCAAGCCTAGGAATGTGGGTACCTTCTAGATGCTAAAAAGTTCAAGAGATAGATTATCCTCTAAAGACTCCAGAATGAACCAGTACAGATGAGAAACTGATTTCAGCCTTCTGAGACCTATCTCTGATTTTTGACCTCCAGAACTGTAAGCTAATGCAAGGCTAGGTCATTGGTTACAGCAGCCATAGGGAAACAAAAAAAATTATGAGGAGATTTGACCATGATCCCTAATTTTTACAAATGGGGAAACAGAGGCCAATCAAATTAAATATCAAATCCAAGATTACAGAGCTGGTGAAAAACCCAGAGAGTCTGGATCCCAAGTCCAGGTATGTGACAAATATGTTGTATTACTATCTCCAGGAATGGATTCACCCTTGATCCTCCCACAAACTGTATTACCCCATATTCATGCTGCTGATAAAGACATACCCAAGACTAGGAAATTTACAAAGGAAAGAGGTTTAATAGAGAACTCACAGTTCCATGTGGCTGGGGAAGACTCACAATCATGGCAGAAGGCAAGGAGGAGCAAGTCACATCTTATGTGGATGGCAGCAGGCAAAGAGAGAGCTTGTGCAGGAAAACTCCAATTTTTAAAGCCATCAGATGTCGTCAGACTTATTCATTATCACGAGAACAGTACAGAAAAGACCCGCCTCCGTGATTCAATTATCTCCTACTGGGTCCCTCCCACAATATGTGGGAATTGTGGGAGCTACAAGATGAGATTTGGGTGGGGACACAGCCAAACCATATCAAAAACCCAAACCGATATGTATTTATTGCATTCTAATGGTTTTATCGCTTCCATATATTGTTCCAAACAAGCAGTGTTTTTCACTAACTCTAGAAAATTTATTCTAAGATTCTGACCTGGTCCTGCCTTTTTGTCTTCTCTTTCTAAATGCTCTCCTGATATAATTACTCTTTTCTATGACTCCAAATGAGCAGACTAAAAAATGAGTCTCTAAGCAGATCCAATCCTGAAATTTCCAGACATATATTCCATGTTTCTTCAAGTGGCACAGGAACCTGGGAATGTAAATATTGGAAAACAGCATTTCCATGACCTCCTCCAAAGTTGCTCCTCTTCTTGGATGTGCTCCTTAGTGGGCTGGTGAGTCACTCACTGATATCGTTTGGCTCTGTCTCCCCACCCAAATTTCACCTTGAATTGTAAGAATCCCCACACTATTACAATAATCCCCACATTATTACAATTACAAGGGTGGGGCCAAGTAGAGATAATTGAATCAAGAAGGTGGTTTCCCCCATACTGTTCTCATGGTAGTGAATAAGTCTCATGAGATCTGATGGCTTTATAAAGGGGAGTTTCCCTGCACACGCTCTCTTGCCTGCTGCTATGCAAGATGTGCCTTCGCATCTCCTTTGCCTTCTGCCATGATTGTAAGGCCTCCCCAGCCATGTGGAACTGTGAGTCCTTTTAAACCTCTTTGCTTTATAAATTACCCAGTCTCAGGTATGTCTTTATTAGCAGTATGAGAACAGACTAATACACTCACCATGCATGCTTGCTCACCGCCACTACAGGTCATTGTTCACTTTTCCTTCTCGGTTCTCCAAATTCAGTTGCCCATCAAGAGTCACAGAGGCAACCTTTCACCCCCAACGTGTGCACACATGTGCACACACACACACACAACTATATTTTGAATCTCTTGGCTTCTGTCTCAGTTGCCTCAAAGCAGCCCCTGTTACTCTGCCCTGCAACCTTGGATAATCTTGCTGATGTAGGTCCCCTTGTCTAGTTTGACCCCATCATGTTTTCCCCATAGCAGCCACACACACATTCTCAAAAGGCAACTGTGATCATGATATCCACATGATGCAAAGCCCCCCAGTGCTGTTCTCCCGTCTGCCAAATAAAAAACAACTCTGTCTAGCCACATGCTCTGTGACTTTCAGGATTTATCTTCTCCTTGCCTCTTAATCTTGCTCTCTAACTAACATCCTCTCTTGAACCTCCACTCCCATGTCACTAGCACAAGCATATGAGCTATTTTCATATCTTAAAACTGGTCCCGGCTAGGCACAGTGGGTCATGCCTCTAATTCCAGTACATTGGGAGGCCAAGCCATGGGGATTGCTTGAACCCAGGAGAGCAAGACCAGCCTGGACAACACAGTGAGACCCTGTCTCTACAAATAAAGAAACTAGCTGAGTGTGGTAGTACACGCCTGTGGTCCCAGCTACTTGGGAGGCTGAGGCAGGAGGATCACTTGAGCCCTGGCAGTTGAGGCTGCAATGAGCTGAGATGGTGCCACTGCATTCCAGCCTGGGCAACAGAGTGAAACCCTATCTCAAACTAACAAACAAACAAAAAACCAACTGGTCCTATTCTCTCTTGCCTTTAGAGGAGTGTTCCACAAACATTCCTATGCCTAGGAATCTCCTGGGGAACTTGATAACATGCAGATTCTGACTCTGTCAGTCTGGGATGGAGTTGGAGCTTCTGCAATTCTAACAGTCTTGGAGGCGATGCTGATGCCACATGTCCTGGGTTAAATTGTGATCAAATATTTTGAAAGATATGTTGAAGTCCTAACCTCACATATCTGTGAGTATGGCCTTATTTGGAAAGAGGGCCTTTGCAGATATCATCAAGAAAGGATGAGGTCATAATGGATTAGGATGAGCCCTACAGCCAATGACTACTGTCCTTTTAAGAAGGGGAGAGTTGGATACAGACACACACAGAGGGAAGACCATTGGAAGATGGAGATAGATGTGGCCACCAGCCCAGGGACACCTGGAGCCACCAGGATCTGGAAGAGGCAGGAAGGATTCACCCCTAGAGCTTCCTGGGGAAGTGATTTCAGACTTCTGGCCTTGATTTCAAACTTCCGGTCTCCAGAACTGAGAGAGGATAAAGATCGATTGTTTTCAGCCACATAGTTGATGAACCTTTGTTACAGCAGCTCTTGAAAACTGATACACAATTGGTACCTTGGCCATATTTTGAGTAGCAAGGATCTTAGTCTCTCAATTAAGAAAGTAGGATATCTTTCTTTGCTGAATCCTCCACAGCTGTACCTTGGTTCTAAATCTACACCTGGGTGTTGGTTCCAAGAAATGAACAGACTCTAGGAAATGTTCCCCACAGAGCAGCTCATGTTTACTGCTTCCATGACACTGGGAACACAGTGTAGCCATTGTCTGATTCCTTCTGGGCATATCCTGTATATGCTGAGCATCTTAAGGTCATTGTTACAGCTTTTTCCATCTTTTGATACATTATACTTAACATAGATACTTGATAGTTATTAGGTGCCCACTAAATATCTATGAATAAATAAATGTGTCCAGAAGTTCAATCATAAGCACATTTAATGTCTACCGCTATCTTAGAAATGATGTAACTACTTTCTCATTTTGCAATGAAACAGTTCAAGGCTCAGGAACAGATGTATTAATATACTTATAAAATTGTTGGGCCGGGCGCGGTGGCTCACGCTTGTAATCCCAGCA
>NW_026652282.1:2450059-2519352 GCF_009828535.3 Hylobates moloch
AAAAAAAAAAAAAAAAAAAAAATTGTTGGAGGTCATGGTGTTTTTAACCTTAGAATGATGTGCTATTAAATCCCATTCTAAACCTGTTCTTCATGCAATAATGTCAAAACAGTCCTTCCAGTATGATAGATACTGCTGTGTTATTTTTTACATCCATAAGGCAGTTAGGAAAATATTTATAAATATATTGCACTGTGGGACCCTTATTACACACAAGAAGTAGGGGGTCATCAATTTTCCATGCCTGGACAGCTGAAGATCATTTGCAAAGGCAATCACCCTTGGAATATTGCTTCTAATAATCCTGTCCATCATTCATATATTATTTTCTTAATTCATCCATACACCATTTTAAATGCAAATAAAGATCACCTTCCCAATATCTATGAAAATTAAATCCCATTGTGTATGAAAATTTACAACCCTAGTTTACATTAGTTCAACTATATCCCCACAATAGTTCAATCTCCCCGACAAAGTTAAGTGAGAAGTCTAATTTGGTGTTTTAATTCAGCCTTGCAGTATTTACTGCTCTTATTCACCGTGTAATTGTTGAATTTTTGGTTCCACTTTGCTGTGCAAGCCTGTATTAAATTGAGAGCCTCCAAGTACCCAGTGTGGCTGCTTATATGTTCTCAGATCAGAATTCTGATAGGCAAATTAACAGCCTCCCCGAACCCCCACCGCCAAGAGATGCTCAAGTCCTAGTCCTCAGAGCCTGTGAGTTAAGTTATATCGCATGGCCAAAAGGAGTTTGCAGATGGGACGAAACTATGCATCCTAAAATGGGAAATGATCCTTCATTATCCAGGTGAGCTCAAAGTCATCACACATTTCCTTATAAGAGGGAGGCAGGAGGTCAAAGTCAAATATGGAGAACTGATGACAGAAAAAGAGCTCGGAGTTGTCTTGCAGCAATCCAAGGAATGTGGGTGGCTTCTAGGATCTTGAAGAGGCAAAGGGTTTTTTGTTTTGTTTTGTTTCATTTTGTTTCGCTTTGTTTTGTTTTGTTTTGTTGTGTTGTGTTTTGTTTTGTGTTTTTCCTAGAGCTTCTACAGGGAGTGCAGTCCTCCTGATACCTTGATTTCAGCCAGGTGAGATCCATGTCAGATTTCTGACCTCCAGAACTGAAACATGATAAATTGATATTGTTGGAAGCCACTGAGTTTGTAGCAGTTTTTACAGAAGCCCTAGCTGACTCACACAGACTTAACTCTAGAATATCTTCGTTGAGATCAATTTTGTCTATGGTGCATCCTTTAAGGATGACAAGAGATGACTTCTACATGCCTTGGTACCTATGAATGTTATGACTCCTGAAATAATACAAAGAAAAGAACACACACACACACACCAAAAAATGTAACTGTCTTTAAGCCACATAGTCATGTCTAGCCATATAGTCACGTCATGCATGACTAGCCATATAGTTATGTGACTCTATTTGGCTAGGACAATGTAGAACTGAACGAGTAGGCAAGGAGAAAATAAATGGCAAAGTGTAAGAAAATGGAAGGGCCCTTGCAGGATTCACTGTGGGTTGGAAGCTTTGTACAAGGAGATACTCTCTCCTCTCCTAAACAGACTGAATGGCCAGGCATCTTCACGAAGGGGAGATGGAGACTGATTCGTTCTGGCCTCTTCAGTCATGCGTCTACAGCAAGCAGCATGAAGGTAGATTCTCACGCATTTTAACCCAAGCAGCATAATCATAGCTTGTAGACCAGTCTCCCCATCTCATCCCCCACCTAATGCCTCCGTCCGCCCCAAGGCAACACAGTCCTTCGGCCGCCTGCCTGGCTCTAATTACAACCTTGATGAAGATAAAGGATGCTTGGATCAGTGCTATTGGGCAAGTTATCATTATTCCATCACCAAGGTATCACTCTCCCGGGAACCAACGTTCAGTCTATCTTATGAATGATGTATCTCTATCCCATTTGCTGCGGGCGCTCCACAAATATTAACTATCCATGAACTTTCTCTGCTCTAATGTATGCTTTCCAATTGCACAGTGATTGAGTGAGATGTATGTGCAGGGTACAAAAAGTGCAAAGGCTGATTTTCTGTGCATGAAGCAATTCAGGATGCTGGAGTATATCACTCAGAAATGACTTGGCTTCAAAATACAATTTGTTTTTCAAAATCACCAATAATAGCGTCTTATACTTATAATGTCATCTATAGCTTCCTTCACACATGGCTGTCCTTTGAAGGAAAACACCACACTCAAGTTACATAGCTTAACAATGAACCAGGGTCTTACATTGTATGACCAAATGTTCAGTAAGCAGCGTTGTGTGATCGCTTTCCCCTAAAACAGTAATGCACATAAAAATGAGGCAGTTTTAAAAATATGAAGCATGAAAAATAAAGCTTATAAAATAAAGTATCTTTGTTGGTGATGTTATTTGAAACGACAGGATTGGAAGAAGAAAATCTGATTTTTATTACAGACTCTCTGTGATGTTCTAGTGTTCTCTTTAAACAATAGTATTAAAATTAAAATTAAAAAGTGCTGTTTATGCCATATTCAATAGGACACCCACACTGTGCTCAGAAATATATATAATATACGTCATATATGTTTATAAAAATTTTCATATGTAATACATATTTATTTACGTATTTGCAATATATGCTTGCATATTTATATATAACATGAATACTATATTAATGTTAATTACACCCTATATTTATATCATAAAGTCGATATAATTTTCTATTGTATATAGATGGATATGTATGTATGTTTTCAAATTTCATATAATCTTGATATCAATGCAAGGAGTTAATATTTTTCTCATTTTACAGATGAGGAAACTGAGGCCCAGGGGTTATGGTTAACTTTCCCAGGAGCTGTAATGAAGTGTCAGGATGGGGATATAGGCATGAAATGGCTCTAGAATCATATCCTGTTGGACTGGCTTCTTTGGGACCACCCCCGTCCTCACGTAGATGCAGGTGTTGGGACCACCTCAGACCTACAGAATGAGAATCACCATGCAGGTTCAGAATCTGCAATTTTTTTTATACTTAGAGTTCTAGGGTACATGTGCACAACGTGCAGTTTTGATACATAGGTTTACATGTGCCATGGTGGTTTGCTGCACCCATCAACTCATCATTTACATTAGGTATTTCTCCTAATGCTATCCCTCCCCCAGCCCCCTATCCCCCGACAGGCCCTGGTGTGTGAAGTTCCCCGCCCTGTGTCCATGTGTTCTCATTGTTCAATTCCCACCTATGAGTGAGAACATGCGGTGTTTGGTTTTCCGTCCTTGTGATAGTTTGCTTTTAAATGCATTGTACAAGTGATTCTTAAGCAACCAATAATTTGAGAATCGCTACTTTCCCAATTAAATTGGTTTCAATGCCACTTTCAGTTTTACATTCTAAGGGGACTTTAGAGATTCAGTGACAATTTTGCGATATTATTCCCAGATCTCTTGGCTAATTGTTTGCTAGGTTTTCATAGAGGGACTCACGAAACGTGAATTTGAATGCTCACAACACCCCCACAGGAAAGATCAGTTATTAGAAATGCATCACTGATTTGCCTGAATATATTTCTAAAGGGAACACAAAGGCAGGAGAAGAAACAACTTAAGTCCTATATCAATTTGTACATGCTGAAGAACTTATATTTCTTAATCAGACTCAAAGTCACTCATTATTATATAGGTCCAGCGTTCTATCAAGAACTGTCTTCATT
Source organism: Hylobates moloch (assembly GCF_009828535.3). Classification (NCBI taxonomy): domain Eukaryota; kingdom Metazoa; phylum Chordata; class Mammalia; order Primates; family Hylobatidae; genus Hylobates; species Hylobates moloch. The sequence goes on from NW_026652282.1 coordinate 2,453,775, forward strand.
TCCCTGGGCTGCAATAACAATGTACCACAAACTGAGTGGGATTAAAAACTGAAATAAAAAAAAAAGATGCTCAAAACATTCTGGAGACCAAAAGTCAGAAATCAAGGTGTCTCAGGGCTGCACCCACATTGGAGGCCCTAGGGGAGGATCCTTCCTGCCTCTCCCAGCTCCTGGTGGCTCCAGGTGTCCTGGGCTTATGGTCGCATCCCTCCAGTCTCTGGCTCCATCTCCACGTGGCCTTCTCCTCTGTGTCTATGTCTCCTCTTCTGTCTCTTAGAAGTACCCTGGTCATTGGATTTAGGGCCACCTTAATCCAGGGTGACAGCATATTAATTTGATTATGTCTGCAAAAATTCTATTTCCAAATGTGGCCACTTTTATAGGTCCAGAGTGGGTATATACGTATGTATGTATGTATATACACATACACATTTGTGGAGGGGACCATTTGACCCAATCGAATGACCTTCAGTGTAAAAATATAACCAAACATTTGCATAATTTTAGACAAGTTTGAAAATAATGAATGAGTACTTATTTTACAGAGGTAAACATTTTAGGAAAAACATATTCTCATAGGCTGACATTGTAGCTTTATGACAAAATCAGTCAGGAGCTTGTGCCTACGTGCACTTGTGAATGTGGTCTTTGCACATTGGATCGGGGTGTTGGTGGATAGCTATGGCTGGTTTCCTTTTGCCGGGAGGATACATTTCCTAGCACTCTACAAAGCTTCTCTGAGTGTACCATTGACTTTCCATAAATCTGTTATTCTTCTCACATTCCTCTCCACAGACCTTTTCTCCCCCCAGTGGTATTTGTAGAAGGAAGACACAGAAATCTATTACATCTTCTTTACTTTAACCTTTTAGTTATGTAGTTTTTGTCCTCCTCTGTAGCGTGATAGCATTCCTACTCTAAGTGCAGATCATGGAAGACCTTCGTGGCCAAATCACTTACTTTAATTTTATTATTGCATAACCAGTTCGGTTGACCTTTTGTAATTCTGCTAATCAACATAGATGCTTGAGGTGAAACTTAAGAATACGGTGAAATCTTCCTGTTTATGGAATATTTTATTTGCACATGTTTGATCCCTCTATCTAACTGAATATATTCAGTTTAACTTGTTTTACCACAGTAACTATTTTGTTGTTCTGTAAGCTAGATGCACACTGCCCTTGTGTTCCACCTCATAAATTGACTTTCTTAGTGTGAAATTAGAATTTAACAGACAGAGTAAATGTTAAACAATGGCTTTCTGTACCTTCTTGAGGGAGGCTATAATTCCCACTGCCACTAAATCCCACTTCTTCAGTTATATTAGGAATAAAATTATGAGAGCATAAATAGCTAACTTCTAAACATGGCATATAACACCAGTGTACATTGTCCAGGAAAAAATTAATTGTAAACACAGCCAAGTGAGTCTCTCTGTCTTGTGTTAAAATGCTATCCAATTTTTTGGCCAGTATTATGTTAGAAAATGTAGTCCTTTTCTCCCTCATAATGGGAAAAAGTGGCCATGGTTAAGGCCATGTGAAAGACTGACAGGCCCATGAAAAGGTGAGAGGAAAAGAGAACTATAACAGACACCCCAAAACTCTATATAGTCCTACGTGCTCAGTCCGGAGCTCGTATCTGCAAGGTTGAGTAGCCTGAACTTGAGAACAGGGCCAAAGAGGACATCTTTTTCAGCTCTATGCACATTATTTTTGCTCCAGAGACGTAGCTCGATGAGCTGCTTTGTAAATGAATGTTCTTGCTCATAAAGGGGATTGTGCAAAAGCAAATGAGTAGCTTAATGCCTGAAGGCCCATTACCACCATTGTGAAATGTTTTGTGTCAATGTCTGCAGATCTTGGTAAGAACTCTCTGTGGTGTACACATTCTTTCATATGGAGAAAATGTGGCATCAAGGAAAGACCATGGGCTTCCACAGGCAATTACATTCAGGTGCAGGCACGGCTTCCTGGCTTGGAGACAGGCTATAGAGTGATTTTGACTTCCTGCATCTGCATCTTATACATGCATATCTATAGCAAAGGTAATACATGCCTATCACATGCACTATCTTATGTACAGCCCTGAGAATTATGTTTGGGTCTAAATATAGGAATTTAAAAGCAAAGAAACTGGAGTAGCATAAACTGGGTTTACCTCTCTGCTCAGCCATTTACTACCCATGTGAACGGACACCCTACTGAATTTTGCTACGCCTCGGTTTCCTCAGCTATAAAATAGGGAAAATAATGGAATTTTTTCTCATTGTGTGGCCAATAAATGACATAATAATACATGTTAAATGCTTAAAATCATGCCTGGCCCATTTTAAGTGCACATATATCTTATTATTTTTACAGAGGACATTCTGATAGGGATAGCTTCTATACTTGTCAGTTTTATCAGGAATAAGGACATGTGGGATTGAGACCATATTTCTGCAGTATACCTTTCAGCCCCTTGAATGCAAAAAAGAGAAAGAATATCAGATATACCAAATAACACATCTTATCCATGGTTGTATTATGGGCATACAATTTAAATTCCTGTTATCATTAAAAAATGGAACAAATTTTGTCATTATATTTTTTTTTAGGAGGATAGTTCTCTCAAGGGAAAAAATCATTAGACAAGAAAAGTTTACTTAATTATAAATATAAAAATATAAATAAATGGCCGGGCGCGGTGGCTCACGGCTGTAATCCCACCACTTTGAGAGACCGAGGCGGGCAGATCACCTGAGGTCAGGAGTTCAAGACCAGCCTGGCCAACATGGCGAAACCCCATCTCTACTAAAAAAAAAATACGGCCAGGCTCGGTGGCTCATGCCTGTAATCCCAGCACTTTGGGTGGCCGAGGTGGGCGGATCACGAGGTCAGGAGATCGAGACCATCCTGGCTAGCATGGTGAAACCCTGTCTCTACTAAAAATACAAAAAATTAGCTGGGCGCGGTGGTAAGCACCTGTAGTCCCAGCTACTCGGGAGGCTGAGGCAGGAGAAAGGCGTGAACCCGGGAGGCGGAGCTTGCAGTGAGCCGAGATCTTGCCACTGCACTCTAGCCTGGGTGACAGCAAGATTCCGTCTCAAAAAAAAAAAAAAAAAATATATATATATATATATATATACATACACGCACACACACACGATACAGCAATAGGCTTACAGGAAAAGCGAAATATCATGTTATAAAATAATCACTCTCTAAATAATGATTATATACATGAAATGGCAATAGGCTTACGAGACAAGCGAAAATTATTATTTTATTAAAAAATCAGTCTCTAAATAATGATCATTTCCAAAATATGTTTTTATAAGCAATTGTCCTTTTCAGAGAGTGATTAAATCGAATCATGTTCAATATCTTGTAAAGCAAATAGAATTTCCCTGAAGGGCACTTGGAGGGCCAAATCGTTCATAATTTGCCTTCAAAACATGTTTGCAAGGGAAAGGTGAAGTCCTATTTAATTTCCTATTCAAATTATTTTTGAATTTCTCATGCAAATCACATCACACTGTTTTATTATACTGGTATTCAGATTTTCATACATACACACACACAAACACTGGACATTCAGTTAATTTTTAAACTATATTTGCCTTTAATTTTAAATATCTTTTTTACTATTGGCTTTGAAGTTCCTTAAATGACCCCATTCCCTTTAGTCACTCAATCATGCCACTTAAAATATTAAACATTTAGCAAGAAGAAAAGGGAGCGGGCATCACATTGTTAAATTGCATAATAATTAATATTAGTTATTTTTACACTGTTAAGATAATGCTGATTTTTTTCTTTGTGCATTTTTATCAATTTCAAGTGTTCTACATTTAAATTACGTTCTATTATAAAATAAAAGATTCATCCTTGCCCCTCACCATCACTTCTTTGCCTTTTTCTGGTAGATACATGATTTCTATCATTATTGGGGTCATTTGCAATTGACATATTTTTTCCATAGCTTCCCTGCAACTCTAAGTTGAAATTTCACAAAACATCCAGGACAATTTTGGGGTTAAGTACAGGATATCTGTATCAATTAATACACTTCTATTTTATATATATCCTAACCATCTCTGTACTTTTTTACATAAACTCTTCCATGTTACTGTTGTGGGACTTTCCCTTAGTTCAGCCAAAGACAGGGTCCTTGTCACAAGGCCATGAAAATGTAGGCTCGCGGACCAGTTGAAGAGTGAATAAAGCAGGATTGTATTGGGTGAAAAGGAAACGAAAAGGGAAACAGGGACTCTCACGAGGCCAGAGGTCCTCTAGTGTGCTTCCTGCCTCGCAGCTTGAAATCCAGGTACCACCCAGGAAAGGGAGGGGCCTAGCTCCTCCCCACTGCAACGTCTGCAAACTTCTGTATCTCTACCCCATTGTGAGCTCTTCCCAGTGTGCAGGTTGGTCGGAGGCTCTGCCAGAGAGCCCTTCCCACCTGGCTGTTTCACTATAGGCACCATTAAATTTGGCAAAATGCTTTTTTGGCAAAAAGCATTTTCTGCTTTTTCTAGAATATGTCTGGGAATATGTATCATAGAGACGAAACCCTCTTACCCCGAAACTACAAGTTTCAATTTAGAAAGAAATGTTTCTACCACATATACCATATACTGAAGATATAGGTCTCAGTATAAGCCTAACAAAGCCTTCATGTTTTCCAATTTTATAATGTGAAGGCAAGAGAGAGCAAGGTGTCAATAACATTTAAAAATATGATGGAGATGTTAATTCCAGCATTGGGAAGAATCTGAAGAATGAAGCAAATTATTTTCCAGACCAAGAAAACAATGAAAGGGAGACAGAAACATAATAACCTACACAGGTTTTTGATCATAGCCAACCCCACCTTCATTTGATGACACAGAACAAAGATGAACACAATTTACCATAAGGGACAGAGAGTGAGTATTTTCAGCTCTGTGGGTCAGGCGGTCCACTCTGACATTGTAAAGCAAAAGCATCCACAGACAACATGCAAATGCATGTGCCTGACTGTGTGCTAATAAAACTTTATTTAAAAAAACAGGCCAGAGGGCTGGATGGCAGAATGTAGTGTATCAACACTCCACCTTAGAATTCCCCCTAAGGAGAGCGAATATATTCTTCTCACCATTTATGCAGTGCCAATTCCTAAGTTAAACACAAATATCAACAAACTCCCAAATAAATAAAATGTACAGAAATTTTCCAACTCTCCAGAGCATAACACTGGTCTGTCCTCAGCCCAAAGCATCTCTCACCTGTGTCTCCACACCTGGTTCTGTTTTTCTATATCCAGGGAGAAGGTGCAGGTTCCAGGATCAGTTGCTAAGCTTCCAGCAGTGCTGTGTATCGTGAGAGATAATCTGACCCTAACTATAACGCTGTAGGTGGGGGCTAAGCAAATGAGCCCTGGTAGGCACGCATGCTCTGCATCGGAGAGTAACTTGTTTTTAAATTGATTTCAGATCTGCTCAGAAAAGTAGGGAAACAGACTGACGGAGTAGGAGGAAGCTAAGACAGCGAAAAACTATGAGGCAACGGCTGCTTGGAACAGAGGGCCCTCTGTTTTTTTTTTTTTTAATGCAGAACAAAAGAATGGAGACTTTATCCAGGGTATGCAAACAGCTCTGAAATAGGCTACTATATCAGAAGAAAAAAAAAACTGCATCAGAAACAGGATTTTATACCTCTAAATTAAATCAGAAATGTAAAGAATAAAGTAGGACATTTGTTGCTTTATTCAATAGCTCCTTTGTAGCATATGTGATGCTATTTTGTAACAAGGCTGTTCCTGAGTGAGAGGGCAGGCATTATTGCAAAACAGATGTCCACCAGCCCTCAGGGAACTTACAGTCTAGAGGGAGAAGGAAACAGGTTAAGAAGTGATGATTGGCCAGGTAATTTTTTTAATTATTATACTTTAAGTTTTAGGGTACATGTGCACAAGGTGCAGGTTTGTTACATATGTATCCATGTGCCATGTTGGTGTGCCGCATCCATTAACTTGTCATTTAACATCAGGTATATCTCCTAATGCTATCCCTCCCTCCTCCCCCCGCCCGAGGCTGAACTTTTTGAACTAGGCAAACAGGACTGGACATTATTATTATTGTAACCAGAGAGCTGAGGACTGGGCCTCACGTGATTATTCAGAGACCGGACAGAGAACTTCAAGAGAGCATATTTGAAGGCAAGGAAAGCAGACATATTCCACTGTTTATAGTCTTCCATGTTCAGTCTTCACAACAAACAACTTTCCTATATGACAGCTTCCTGCTGCAAGTACCTACAAAGAAACATCACCACATTCTATTGACTATCTGTTTCTGCAGCTTTCTTCCCACTAGGTTGTCAGTTTTTCTCCCATTTATTTTTTCCTTTTCTTTTTTTTAAAGAATAAGAAATCCATATTTATCTTCTCTCTCAAAAGCATGTAGAAAGTAACGAAAGAGGAGGTCATTATAAACATTTGCTGAATTGAACTGAGATTCTATGAGACATTCACATAGTCGTGTTACCCCATGGATTTCATAATCCGGGACTCCTGATGATTTGAGGAATCTTCTTGGAATTTCATTTGTGTATGCCAGGACTATTATTTAAACTTGTTTTACTTTTCTGAGGGTCCTCACTTTACTAAAACAAATCTCCCACTCAGCTAATGAATGAGCTGATCTCCAACTCAAATAAAAACATGGCAGCCAACAAGCATCATGTTTCTCCACAGCCTCTCTTACCTCTTTCCTTCAGCCCTCAGTCCTCTTCCCCAGCCACTAAACCTCAGAATAAAAGTTGTCTCACCCTTGCTTCAATTGCTTGGAAAGAGAAATACAGCAACCATTGCCAGAAAAAGTAGAGGTCACCCAATTAAGTTTGAATTTCAGATAAAGAACAAACATATTCTTAGCAAGAATAAATCCCAAGTATTATTTAGAACATACTATACTATTCATTGTTTAGTGAAATTCAAATCTAACGAGGTGTCCCATTTTTGCATTTGCTAAAATCCCTATTGTATTTCTTGTCCCATTGTATTTTTCAGAGCTTCCCTCTTTAAGCTATGCCTTCACTTTATCCTATTTCTTTCTCTGCATAGTTTTATACCTCCATGACTCTGTTTTTGCTGCTGGTATACAGTGCCCTCCTTGCTTCCACAAACACATTTTTGCATTATGTCATTTCTGTTCATTCCTTAAGCATCCTAAACTCCTCCCAAATTCAAACCCAGTTGGGGGCTACAAGAAGTCAGGAAATTTGATTATAATTTTTGGAAGGCATTAATTATTGATTTAATTTATCGCATAGGTATAGCCTATTAAGTATTCTTCCTTGTGTGAGTTTTGGTTGATTTTGTCTTTTAAAGGAATTGATCTATTTCATCTAGATCAGCAGTCCCCAGCCTTTTTGGCACCAAGGGCTGGTTTTGTGGAAGACAATTTTCCCATGGGCCAGGGGAGGGTTAGAGATGGTTTAGGGGTAATTCAAGCACATTACATTCATTGTGCACTTTATTTCTATTATTGTTACATTATAATATATATTGAAATAATTATACAACTCACCGTAATGTAGAACCAGTGGGAGCCCTGAGCTTGTTTTTCTGCAACTAGACAGCCCCATCCGGGGGTGATGGAGGACAGTGACAGATCATCAGGCATTACATTCTTATAAGGAGCACACAATCTAGATCCCTTGCATCCACAGTTCACAATAGGATTCGTGCTTCTACAAGAATCTAGTGCTGCTGATGATCTGACAGGAGAAGGAGCTCAGGCAGTAATGCCAGTGATGGGGACTGGTTGTAAATACAGATGAAGCTTCCATCACTTGCCCACCACTCACCTCCCGCTGTGCAGCCTAGTTTCTAGCGGGCCACAGACCTGTACCAGTCCATGGCCCCAGGGTTGGAGACTCCTGATCGAAATCATGAGCATAGGGTTGTTCATAATATAATCTTTTCTTATTATCCTTTTAATGTCCGTGAGATCAGTAGGGATGGCCCCTCTTTCCTTTCTTCCCCTTTCCTTCCTATTAATAGTGTGTGTTTTCTCTCTATTTTTCTTGGTTTGTCTCACTAGTCTAGGCTTATCAATTTTATTGATCTTTTCAAACAACTCATTGATTATTGATTATGACATTTTTGGAGGACATGAATTAGATGTTTCTGTCTTCTGTCCTCATACTACTGCCTTTGCCAGGGTAGAGAGCTGGGTCTGCTTCCAGGCGTAGTTAGCCACAATCTTTGCCCAGAGGCAGACAGATGCTCTAAGGTGCTCAATCAAGCTGATTTTGGCCCTAATCCTGCCCTCAGAGACAGGGGCAGAATTAATCTAATTTTCAACAGTGAAATGATGAAGAAACTTATTTTGTCCCTTTCATGGAAATTACAGATGAGTTGGAAAGGCAGACAATAAACAATTTATTTAAAGAACTATGAGTAATTTGCAGACAAAATATAGGAAGATATAAATAATATAATAGCTCAATGAGTTTACATTCCCACCAGCAGCCACTGTGGAAAGAAAGCAGTTTGGAGATTTCTCAAAGGACTTAAAATAGAACTATTGTTTGACCCAGCAATCTCATTAGTGGGTACATAGCCAAAGAAGTATAAATCATTCTACCAAAAAGACATATGCATGAATATGTTCATTGCAGCACAATTCACCCTAGCAAGGACATGGAATCAACCTAAATGCCCATCAATGGTAGACTGGATAAAGAAAATGTGGTATATATACATCACGGAATACTATGCAACTGAGAAGTGACAGCATGCTGGCAGTCCTCACAGCCCTTGCTTGCCCTCAGTGCCTCCTCTGCCTGGGCTCCCACTTTGGCGGCACTTGGGGAGCCCTTCAGCCCACCGCTGCACTGTGGGAGCCCCTTTCTGGGATGGCCAAGGCGGGAGCCAGCTCCCTCATCTTGCAGGGAGGTGTGGAGGGAGAGGCGCCAGCGGGAACTGGGGCTGCACGCAGCGCTTGCGGGCCGGCTGGAGTTCCGGGTGGGTGGGGCTTTGGCGGGCCCCTCACTCGGAGCAGCCGGCCGGCCCTGCCGGCCCCGGGCAATGAGGGGCTTAGCACCCAGGCCAGCGGCTGTGGAGGGTGTACTGGGTCCCCCAGCAGTGCCAGCCCACCAGTGCTGCGCTCGATTCCTCACCGGGCCTTAGCTGCCTTCCCCCGGAGCAGGGCTCGGGACCTGCAGCCCGTCATGCCTGAGCCTCCCACCCCCTCCATGGGCTCCTGTGCGGCCGGAGCCTCCGGACGAGCGCCACCCCCTGCTCCACGGCGCCCAGTCCCATCGACCACCCAAGGGCTGAGGAGTGCGAGCACACGGCGCAGGACTGGCAGGCAGCTCCACCTGCAGCCCCGGTGCAGGATCCACTGGGTGAAGCCAGCTGGGCTCCTGAGTCTGGTGGAGATGTGGAGAACCTTTATGTCTAGCTCAGGGATTGTAAATACACCAATCAGCACCCTGTGTCTACCTCAGGGTCTGTGAATGCACCAATCGACACTCTGTATCTAGCTGCTCTGGTGGGGCCTTGGACAACCTTTATGTCTAGCTCAAGGATTGTAAATACACCAATCGGCACTCTGTATCTAGCTCAAGGTTTGCAGACACACCAATCAGCACCCTGTGTCTAGCTCAGGGTTTGTGAATGCACCAATCGACACTCTGTGTCTAGCTGCTCTGGCAGGGCCTTGGAGAAACTTTGTGTAGACACTCTGTATCTAACTGATCTGATGGGGACGTGGAAAACTTTCATGTCTAGCTCAGGGATGGTAAACGCACCAATCAGCGCCCTGTCAGAACAGACCACTCGGCTCTACCAATCAGCAGGACGTGGGTGGGGCCAAATAAGAGAATAAAAGCAGGCTGCCCCAGCCAGCAGCAGCAACCCGCTCAGGTCCCCTTCCACACCGTGAAAGCTTTGTTCTTTCACTCTTTGCAATAAATCTTGCTACTGCTCACTCTTTGGGTCCACACTGCTTTTATAACTGTAACACTCACCGCGAAGGTCTGCAGCTTCACTTCTGAAGCCAGCGAGACCACAAGCCCACTGGGAGGAACGAACAACTCCAGACGCGCCGCCTTAAGAGCTATAACACTCACCGCGAAGGTCTGCAGCTTCACTTCTGAGCCAGCGAGACCACGAGCCCACCAGAAGGAAGAAACTCCGAACACATCCGAACATCAGAGGGAACAACCTCCAGACGCGCCACCTTAAGAACTGTAACACTCACCGCGAGGGTCCGCGGCTTCATTCTTGAAGTCAGTGAGACCAAGAACCCACCAATTCCGGACACACAACCATAAAAAAGAATGAAATCATGTTCTTTGCAGCAACATGGATGCAGGTGGAGGTCATTATCCTAAGCAAACTAACAGAGAAACAGAAAACCAGATGCCACGTTTTAAATTATAAGTGGGAGCTAAACATTGAGTACACATGGAAACAAAAACGGGAACAATAGGTTCTGGGGCTTACTTGAGGGTGGGAGGTGGGAGGAGGGAGATGATTGAAAAACCACTTATTGAATACTATGCTAATTACCTGCCTTGAGAAATAATTCGTACACCAAATTCCTCTGACACTCAATTTACCCATATAACAAACCTGCACACGTAACCCTTAATCTAAAATAAAAGTTGGAAGAAAATAAATAGATAAAAAGAAAAAAAAAAGAAAATTATCACTTCTCCCCCCCAAAAAAGAACAAAATGGAAAGTCTGTTGAAGATTGTGGAGTCAGTAAAGTGATTCTTTTGGATATCAATTAAATATCACTATCCCTTTTCCTCATCATGATGAATTACTGCAGTGCCTGGGAGATGAGAGAGTTTAGAGGTTCAAATGAAGGTGTGTGTGACACGGATCCAGTTGCCAGAATCGATTGACAAAATGAAGACCATAACTAAAAAAATGAAGAGGGTGAGGGATAAAAAAACTATATATCAGGTACAATGTACACTATTTAGGTGACATGTGCACTAAAATCTCAGACTTCACCACCATACAATTCATCCATGTAACCGAAAACCATGTGTACCCCAAAGGCTGTTGAAATAAGAAAATAAATAATAATAAAATAAAATTAAAATTAAATAAATTTTAAAAACATAGCAACCACAGCCTGACAAAAAAAAAAAAAATGGAGCAGAATTCATGTCATCAGGGAACAAAGTTCATGAAAGAGAGCATCATCTGTTGCTGAAAACCAGGGTTAATGCTGCAGCATCTTCAACAACTAGTCCAGGTAAGATCTTTACCTTGCAGGTAAGTTAGTTCAGCGTTCACCAGAACTGAGGAGCATAATCATAAAAAAACTAGAAATGTAAGTGGAGTCTGGTACCTAAACTCATTTATATGCACTGGGAAAATGCTCCTGGGATATACATTAGACACATTTTCAAATGTTTTACCGTGTCAGGTAATTGTGTAAGTTGCAATTCTTGCCGCATGTGAATCACTTCCTTTAAATTTTGCTTTTTGATAGGAAGGACTCTACTTCCTAATTATCCAGCCAGTTGCTCCTTTTCTGCAAAATCCAGCCCAAGGTGTGTTATGCTAAGATAGCATGAGACTAAGCAAGTGAGATAAAAGAAATCATAAAACAGGTCGGGTTTTAAAAATTAAACTTTATTCTATGGTTTAAGGGAAGCTAAACCAGCAGAAAATGAACTCCTAACAAATAAGAATTGGAAAATGAAGTTTTAGCCTCGGGGGAAATATCAGAAAATGACTAATATGTTAAAAAAAATAGAGCTCAGATTGAGAGTGTGAAAAAAAGAAAGGAATGGAAATCACTAATCAAAAATGTATGACATTGTCCTGAATAATAAATGATGTGTAAAGACTAAACTAATATGAGCTGTGTACACTGTGATTTTAAAAAAAAATTTAGAAAAGGAAAAGAAAAAGTATGAAGGATAAGAGAAAATACCTGGTATTGAAGAGGCGAATAAATGCATTTGTGAAGCAACTGGATGATATTTTGGATACATAATTGGAACAAGAGAAGATTCCTTTTATATTAACGGAAGGGACAAGTGCTCCCATAGGGGTTCTGTGGGAAGGTTCCTGTTACTGTGGTTTAAGATGCCCTTTTACCTAAAGCTACTGGTCTCAACCATTTAGAACCACCTTGTTTTGCTGCGAGTTATTTTGGACGCTGGGAATCTAGAAAAAGATTTTGGCAAGATGAACATGAGTTTAACCAAGTTATACATACCTTTGGTCAAAGACTACTAGAGTTCCTTACCTCTTGGTGATTTTCCTGGCGAATTTGTAGGGTGTTTTGGATGCTTCAGAAAAACAGGTGGAAAACATTTCAGAAAACTCTCTCTGTAGCCAGCAATAATCCCTTAAACATTATTGAGAAATCATGGGAGGGTCTGTGGGGTTTAACCAGGTGGATTTGGTAGCTCGAGTCAGTATTAACGTCAATCAAGCAAGACCTATGTCTTCAAATCCTGGCGGGGAGTGGCCAGACCCTAGGTTGGACAGCTGTAAGGGAAGGTTGCTTGCTGGCTAAGTGGCATCTCACTGTCCATTCTGAAGTTTTCTGTAACTATGGACAAAATTACATACCGTGGGCTGTCTGTGAATAAATGTGGAGTGGTTTTGTTTCCCTTTGCTTCATTCTCCTGGAATGAATATTTTTCACTATTTATGGAAGAATGGAAGCAAGATATATATATATTTCACTTCATTCCTCTTTTGGCCTAAACAATTTATGATAGAAATTGACGCTAAAATAAACACATTCTTGCTACAAAATATATGTTCTTTATCAATGTGCTAGCTGATAGTACAGCCATTATGGAAAACATCGTGGAGTTTTCTCAGAAAACTAAAAATAGAACTACCATATAATCCAGCAAATCCACTACTGGGTATTTATTCAAAGAAAAAGAAGTCAGCATATCAAAGGGATACCTGCACTTGCATGTTTATTGCAGCACTGTTCACAATAATAAAGATATCGAATCAACATAAGAGTCCACCAACAGATAAATGGATAAGGAAAATGCAGTATATATACTCAACAGAATGCTACTCAGCTTTTAAAAAGAAAGTAATGTTGTCATTTGCAGAAAGATGGGTGGAACTGGAGGTCATTATGTTAAAGAAAATAAGCCAGGCACAGAAAGACAAATATTGCATATTCTCATTCATATGTGGGAGCTGAAAAAAGTTGACCTCATGGAAGTAGAGAGTAGAATGAAGATTACCAGAGGCTGGGAATGGTGAGGGATGAAGAGAGGCTGGTGAATGGGCACAAACGCACAGTTAGAAGGAATATGTGCTAGTGTTCTACAGCACAGTAGGGTGACTATAGTTAGCAACAATTCTAGTCCATATTTCGAATAGCTAGAAGAGAAGATTTGAAACGTTCCCAACACAAAGAAATAATAAACATTCAAGGTGATGGATACCCCAAATACCCTGATTTGATCATTACACATTCTATGCATGGAACAAAATATCACATGTGCCCCATAAATATGTGCAAATAGTATATGCCAATAAGAAAACTATGTAGCCAAGTAGGGGCACATTCATTCAAAATAGCATAGCAACATGTGAAACTATTAAAGTCACCCTTAGTGAGTCTAATATGTCCTTAATGAATTAGTTAGGAAATAAATGGTGCATGCTAAAAAGTAATCTCTGCCCTCACAGGAATTGCTACTTTTGAGAGAAAAACAGGCTTTCTATGCTACTTTCCTGAGAGAAAACAGGAAAAGGTGAATGAAAGTATCAGTATGAGAAAGAAGTTCTCATTATATAGTAGGATAATAACTACCAAAAGAGTAGAAAAAACATTATGTCTTTTTGTTCAGAGGAGAGAAAAAGCATTATGCCAGTGCCTATAACGTCTCAATGGGGAAATATGCTAAGTTGAGCATTGAAATAAATTTAATATTTGCAGAATTCAATAGAAGAGCAGAGAAATGAGAAAAAGGAAAGTATACCAGTTGAGAACAATGTTTCTCCTTTCTATAGTCCTCAAAAACGAGCCTTACTCTATCAGTGCCTTCTATGCTTAGGGTTTCCTTGTTACAGGAGAAAACATTATTGTATCAGTCCGTTCTCGTGCTGCTATAAGGACATACCGGAGACTGGGAAATTTATAAAGAAAAAGAGGTTTAATGGACTCACAGTTCCACATGGCAGAAGGTGAAGGAGGAGCAAAGTCATGTCTTACATGGTAGCAGGCAAGAGAGCATGTCCAGGGGAACTGCCCTTTATAAAACCATCAGATCTCGTGAGATTTATTCACTGTCATGAGAACAGCATGGGAAAAACCCGCCCCCATGATTCAATTAGCTCCCACCGGGTCCCTCTCATGACACATGGGAATTATGGGAGCTACAATTCAAGTTGAGATTTGGGTGGGGACACAGCCAAACCATATCTATTGTTATTTTCTTTAAACATTGATACACATATGACTTTTTGAACTGTAAAATCCTTGGTTCTGGCAGAATCATGGGCAGGAGTCTAATATGTGAAAAGACTATAGAAAAAAATTATTTAGTTGAGGGAAGGGTTAGGGATGCCAACGCTGTCTTCACACGGGTTAATTTTCTCAACATTTGCCACCTGAGAAACTTGTACGTACTATCCAGGACTTTGGGAAGCACCTCTTGAAAACCACTGTGTCTGACTGCCCCTTATCAACAGAGGGAAGAAAGGGGTGAATTAACAGCTCTGCAATTCATTCTTCAGCCCCTGGTAAAGGAAGAAGGAAGGTAAACTGGTCAAATCCCCTTGAAAACATGCTAGGGAGAAACCTCCTGGACACTTATTATTATTTGCCAGTGGGAGGGCCCTTATATGTGGAATGCTCTTGGTAGGATGTATGTAGCCTGGCTAGAATCACTTCTGGTAAGCAGACCTGGACTTCATGAAATTATAGGACATGGCCACATGGAAAATTTTATGTAGGCCCTGTAATTAGATGAGTAGACGTTGGAGAAAGTTTACAAACAAAATTGCCCCCTTCCATATTAATGATGTGAGTTTATGCAACAAAGACAGAAATCAAATATATCCAGCCAGACCATATGCTGATGTGATGAGAAACTGCTTTAGGACCAGTGATGGCATCCCATACCATCTCCAACTTTAGCTGTACTTCATCATTATCTGTATACTTTAAATTACTAATAAAACTGGGTAAGTTCTAAAATTCATGTTACTTTGATTTGATGATCTAGATATTTCTATTATCCTTAGTAGTAACATAAATATTATAGTATACTTAAATTTACAAAAATATCTTCATGAAATGTTTAATGTTGCCAAAATGTTTGCATAAGACTAGCTTATATGCACTCACACTGTACTTCTTCTTCTTCTTTTTTTTTTTTTTTGCACTCACACTGTACTTCTAAGATGAGCATGTCCACCGTTATGGTTGAGCACAATGAGGTTTAAAGAGATTAAAGCCTTAATAAGGTCAAAAATCTCCCTCTATGACACAATCTGACACCCTCACTAGCACACACAGGTAAAAAGTACTTTTAAAATCAAAGCTAATAAATTATTACTGGGAATCATGTTCTGGATAAATAAATGATAAATACCAAATTGGTGACTGTTTAAACCATAAAATAAGATTGCCTGTTTAAACTGAGTTGCAAAAAGTGGAGAGCCTCATGCCCAAATGCAATGGAAATGGAAATGAAAAACAACTGAAGAGTGAGGAAATTTGAAACAGATGGAGAAAATCCCTGTGGAAAATTGTCTTGTGCAAGTGATAAAGAATGGGCTGAATACAAGAGTCTCTAATAACAAATGCCATTCTCTGCCCACTAAAGATTGCAGGATGTTTTTTATTTTTTTTCTGGGCATTTTTCTTTTAAAAAGATCATTCTGTTTTTCTATAGTTCTTTTATTTATTCATCTCAGTATTCTAGTTCACTAATCCTGTTGGTCTAATTTATTAATTAAACCATACATTGTTTATTAAATTTATTTAAGTTTCAAAAAAAGTTATGAAGAAGGCAATGCTTATGTGGTGGGCACACTCTGACGGGACCCCAAAAGGGTCACTTTTTTGTATAATTCCCTCCGCCTGAGTGCAGGGAGAACCTGTGACAAACTCCTGACCAACAGAATATCTCAAAGGGTGTGAGCTAATCTGTAAGTCAGTTTAGGTTTAGTTCATTTAATGGCTGTTATTCTACTAATATCCATTTAGTAAATAAATGGAATCAGATTTAATCAGGTAAAATCTCTCAAAGGAAGAATCCATCCTGAGGAATGGCCGTCCATTGCTGACTTTAAACAAGAAGAACCCATGAATTCCACAGCTGCAAGGAAATATAATACACTCTTCCAATAAATGAACTTGGAAGAGGACTCCCTAGCCTCAAGGAGACCATAGCCTTGGTCGACTTCTTGATTTCTGCCTTGTTTGACTATGAGCAGAGGATAAAAGTGAGTGTGGTCAGATAACTGAGTCACGGAAATTGTGAGATGATGAATGTGTGCTGTTGTAATCTGTTAAGTTTGTGAGAAATCATTGCACAGATGTAGAAAACTAATACAGGTTAATTTTTTAGAAAATGCATTAGCAATGGTAGAACTGGGAAAAACGATCTGTTGAAGGCACCGTTTGTGACATACAATCTCAGTTACTGCTTATATGGTCCAGATAAACCACTTGTTATCCCTACACTTACAGCCAGACTTTAAATCTGTTTTTCATAAATGTTGAAAGACTTTTCAAGTAAAATGTGGCCAACTGAATTTTGTCTGAATTATTAACGGGACTGCTTTCACTTTGTGCTTTTTTTTTATATAAAAAATACTGTGAGATTTCTCATTTTCTGAATTCTGAGAATCCTACAAGCATAGACTTCACTATGTAAATGGCATATATTTTTCCTTCTGGAAAATCAAAACAAATCTAACACATTAAATGTACAGCTTCCTTGCAATACACTTTTGGAATCCCAGATAAACATGTGGAGAAAAAATGAGCTCCTTAAGAGTTATGAATATTTGGTAATTAAGAGGCATTCTCAAGTCAGACCACAACTTTAAATGTGAAGTGGTAAACAGAGGTCACATTACCATCTTGGAGATTCTAAGTTTTTAAAGGCAGAAAGAGAGAAAGAAGAAAGAAAAGGAAAGAAAGAGAGAAAGAAAGAAAGAAAGAGAGAAAGAAAGAAAGAAAGAAAGAAAGAAAGAAAGAAAGGGAAAGGGAAAGAAAGAAAGAGAAAGAAAGAGAAAGAGAGAGAGAGAAAGAGAGAGAGAAAGAAGGAAGGAAGGAAAGGAAAGGAAGAAAGAAAGGGAAACGGAAGGAAGAAAAGAGAGATATAACCCAGAATATGGATAAAACCATACAAAATGCATTCTGCGAAGGGTGCATTAAGAAACAACTCTCAGGTGACTGGGCAGGGTGGTTCACGCCTGTGATCCCAACACTTTAGGAGGCCCAGGCAGGTGGATCGCTTGAAGCCAGGAGTTCAAGACCAGCCTGGGCAATATGGTGAAACCCTGTCTCTACTAAAAATGGAAAAATTAGCTGGGTGTGGTGGTGGGCACCTGTAATCCCTGAGGCAGGAGACTCACTTGAACCCGGGAGGCGGAGGCTGCAGTAAACTGAAATCACACCACTGCACTCTAGCCTGGGTGACAGAGCCAGACTCTGTCTCAAAAAACAAACAAACAAAAGAAACAACTTTCCTCCATCAGTATGCATTTCTCATGTTTGAATGTTGTAACCAATTCTTGATTTTTTAAGCAAAATGCTTCAGGTTACTTTTAAAAAATCTCTTTGCTATATTCTATTCTCTTTCATCTTTTTCTCTTTATTTATTCATGCCAGAGTTAGCAGTGCCTTTTTTTCCTTTTTTTTTTTTTTTTTTTTTAATTTTTTTACAGTCCTAACCACTAGCCCTGTAAAAAAATTAAAAAAAAAAAAAAAAATAGGAACCTCTTTAAGCACTGCTGAGTAATTGTATCATTTGTGATGGTTAATTTTGTGTATTACTTTGATGGGTTCATGGGATGGCCTAATATCTGATGAAACATGTCTGAGTATATCTCGGAGGGAGTTTCAAGAAGAGTTTCAAGTATTCAAGAAATGGTTTCAAGAAGAGTGTTTGGATTCAGGTAAGGCAGATTGCCCTACCCAAGGTGAGTGGGCATCATACAATCCACTGGGGGCCTGAATAAAACAAAAACCACAGAGGAAGATTAGGGTTGTTCTCCCTCTGCCTGGGAGCTTGAGTCGGGACACGGATCTTCTCCTGGCCTTCGTGCTCCTGGTTCAGAGATCATCAGACTCAGACTGGAATCTGCACGACTCTCTCTGACTCTGAGGCTTCAAACTATGCTTCTGGCTTTGCTGAGTCTCCAGCTGGCAGACAGACAGCACAGCAGATCATGGGATTTCTCACCCCCCATAATTGCATGAGACAGTGCTTTATAGGAGATCTTTTTATTTATCCTATCGCTTCTGTTTCTCTGGAGAACTCTGATGCATACATTATTTTAGCAGGCTATGTCTTAGGTGGAAGACCTATGTCATCTGTTAGCTTCATGGAAAATGTCTTTATGGCAAAAAGCATGGTGAGATGCAGTGGCTTAAAGACAAGTCACACAACTCATGAGTAAGGCATCAACAGCACATACTGTTTGGTTACAGAAGGAGGTGTGTTCTTATATAATGCTTACACGCAAACTTAAAAAAATTAAATCTAGTGGGATGTAAACCTTTTACTGTTTTGTATGATTAAAATAGACCATTTTCCATTGACACCACCTGCACTATCATGGCTTGTGCACGCATACTTCTCTATAACGGCAGACATTGAATATTAAACAACTGATGAGGTCTCTATCACCGTATAACAAACTATTCCAGAACTGCATAGCACAGAACAGTAACCATTTTATTATGCTAACCATTGCCAGGCTTTTATAATTCAGTCAAGGTATAGGTATAGCTTGTCTGTTCCATGGAGTCTGGAGGCTTCAGGTGGTAAGTCTCAAAAGAACTTTGTGTAATTCAGATGGCTGGGAGATAGAATTTTGGGGAGGCTTTTTTATTTACATGTCATGTGCCTGGACTGAAATACATTGAACACTAGGCTCGAGTGAACTGTCAATGGAAGTACCTACATGTAGACAGCCTTCACATGTAGCTTGGGCTTCCTCATGAAATGGCAGCTTCAGAATCACCCTAACACCATTGCTGCCAAGAATATTTTTGTGTGCTTTAAGTTACCTGAAAAACTTTCGTGAAGTTTTTGAATGAAGCGTTTTGGTGGCTTGCATTTAAAAAAATATTTTGACAAATTTTAGGGCGACTGTTTCCCTATTACTGAGTTTTGTTGTTTTTACATAAGGTATATATTTTAGTAGGTTTCATGAAAAATTGAGTTTGTTTTGCCAGTGTTTCAATTATATATGTCCCCAAATTACTTATTTTACCACTATTGAAAGACAGTTGAAGCAAGCATACACTTACAGGTTGAAAGTTTCTATTTAAAACACCTTACAATATGAGTCCATTTTATATGGGTTCTATTGTTGCTGATAAGAAACTGGCTGTCAGTCTTATTGCCATTCCTTTATGATTAGCTTTTTTTTTCTCTTCAGTAGCTGGTTTTACTTTATTTTAGCTCTTTTTATTTATTCTGTTGACTTTTGAATATTTGAGTCTGATTGTTTGGGGTACATTTTTGCACAGAGAACTCATATTTCCCTTTAACTCTTCTTATGTTGCTACTCTGTCTTTGCAAACTCACCCATAACATCTTTATTAATATGTCTCTAACCTGCTTGAGAGTTTGCCTATTTATTTTTGATCCTCCTTTTTTTTTTCTGTGAATTCCTTTATAACGCATTTTCTCTTTTTTTAACCATTTCATTCCAATTTATTAATTCTTCCTTTGACTTTTCAAAACTATATTTAATTCTGATTAACAAGGTAAATAATTTTTAAAAATAAAATCTGTGGTTTTTATTTATAAGATATGCAATTTATTTCTAGATTTCTCGTCCCTTATTTAACTTTATTTTTTCTTGATACATCTTTTTTCTTTTTTCCAAAACAAATTATTTTAGTGATTAGTCATTGAATTATAGTGGTTATTACCATTCTCTATTACAAAATAAGGCTACTTTATTACGTCAGTGAAGATATTTTAAGAACTAGGCTCAATTTTCTAGCCGGAGTTCTTCCTCTATTCTGTACCTGAAATGCTGACAATTCTGCTTCTGCACCTCCTCAAATATAAAACATAATTGCGTGTTGTGTATATGAGTTTTTAATTTTGGTGTTTTATGTCTTGCCTCATGCTATTGTTTTAGATTAGAATCTCTTTCCCACATTTTGGGCCTATTAAAATTTTCATTAGCCTTTAACTTTGAAACCAAATGCCTCATCCCTAAAAATGTGTAACCACATCCTCTAAGGTATAATGGATCACTACTTTTCCTTTACCGTCTCTGGCATAGAAGGACAATTTTTGCAATGAATTTTAATTAATCACTTGTATATGCTGCCTTCACTATAAATAAACTCATGAAGGACAGAAACTACATAGGCTTCTTCTCCACATATCTCATAACACAACACTTTGAACATAAGTACTCAAACGTTAGCTGAGTTAAATTGTAAACAATATAAATTCTTTTCAAAAATGCTTCTGTGTAAGTTTAATCACAGATGATTTCAACATTTTGGGCTGGATTAGAAAATAAAACAAAAAGAAGACCATTAGTCTGGAGGCAAATCTGAATACTTCCTTGCATAAATACATAATTAAAATACATGATTTAATTCTATATTTTGAAATATTTATGTGTCAGAGATGGAGCTAGTCTTTCCTCAAACATTAGATCCAAAAAATATGGGGAAGAGACATTATAACTGAAATACTTATTTCATGAAACAGAATAAATTCATTTTAAGAAACAAACTAACAGAAAGCCACAATTGTATTGAGTTTTTCTGACACTTTACTCCCTTTTTGCATTATCTGACCTGATTGCCAGCAATGTGGGTTTAAAACAAGGGCGGTTTTATTTAGAGATAAACATCCCACTGAGGCAGAAGAAGAAATGTGCCCTC
Source organism: Hylobates moloch (assembly GCF_009828535.3). Taxonomy (NCBI): domain Eukaryota; kingdom Metazoa; phylum Chordata; class Mammalia; order Primates; family Hylobatidae; genus Hylobates; species Hylobates moloch. Next base: position 2,474,868 of record NW_026652282.1, read on the forward strand.
TGAGAAGGGAAAAGGAGGCCGTGAAGTTGATATTATTCAAGTTCAACCAAAGACAATTTCTAAAATGTAGAAAAAAGTACCATAAGGGACTAAATAAAAGGCAGACCCCATTCTGGGCATGCAAATATCCCACTTACTCTACACATGGAGTACGAGAGGAAAGAATCATTCCCCTCCACTTACTGATGCACAAATGGAGACAAAGGTGTCCAGAAATCACCCTGTCACACAGCTAGCAAAGGGAAGATCTTGTGAGAAAATCCAGATCTTCCCCATATACTGCACACCTTGAAGTCATTCCAAGTTACTATCCAATACTTGTGCATTGCATTACTCAAGAATGATGACAGGGTGTATTAGTCCATTCTCACGCTGCTAATACAGACATACCTGAGACTGGGTAATTTATGAAGGAAAGAGGTTTAATTGACTCACAGGTCCTCATGGCTGGAGAGGTCTCAGGAAACTTACAATCATGGCGGAAGGAGAAGCAAACATGTCCTTCTTCACATGGTGGCAGGAAGGAGAAGTGCTGAGCAAAAGGGGGAAAAGCCCCTTATAAAACCACCAGATCTTATGAGAACTCTCTCACTATCAAGAGAACAGCAGCATGGTGGTAACCACCCCCCTGATTAAATTACCTCCCACCGAGTCCTTCCCATGACACATGGGGATTATGAGAACTACAATTAAAGATGAGAGTTGGGTGGGGACACAGCCAAACCATATCACAGGTTATAACAAGATACGATAGAAATTTGTTTCTGGACATCTACTGCTCATGTTTTCTTTCCTCATCCCTCCCTCCCTCCCCTGCTGCTTCCTCCTTCCTTTTTCCTTTTTTTATCTCTTCCCCTTTCCTCCCCCACTTCTTCCTTTCTTCCTCTCTCCCTCCCTCTCTCCCCTGTTCCTCCCTCCCTCCCTCCGTCCCTCCCTTCCTTCTTTCCTTCCTTCCTTCCCTCCTTCCTTTTTTCTTTCCCTTCCTCCTTCCTTCCCTCCTCCTTTCTTTCCTTCCTTCCCTTCTTCCTTCTCTCCCTTCCCTCCTCCTGTCTTTCTTTCCTTCCATCCTTCCTTTTTTGCTTCCAACTTACATAGTCATCTTTGATTCAGGGGTCCCAGTTCCTGATTACTAAAAGAAGAATAATCCTAATAGCACTGAATGTACTGACCTAATGGGTCTGTTATCACTACTAAATATCTGAGAAATCACCAGCTATCTAGTGATGGAGTATTTGTGGTTATTTTTATAATGATTATCATTCAAGTAATTATCTCTTCTCACCTATATTTTTATCTTACAGAGAGCTTGCTTTGTCAAGGATCTCTGTGACACTCCACTTTTTAAATTAGTAGAAAATGTTTCCTTTTAAAATAAAATATTATCTAAAACATTTCTTAACAAAATAACAGTGTGTTATTTTGGGGAAGAAACAAAATGATACTTCCAATATGCAATTCTTCATATTGCTTAGGTTTTTTTGTTTTTGTTTTCCTTTTTGAGATGGAGTTTCAGTCTTGTTGCCCAGGCTGGAGTGCAATGGCGTGATCTCGGCTCACTGCAGCCTCCACCTCCTGAGTTCTAGCAATCCTTCTGCCTGAGCCTCCCAAGTAGCTGGGATTACAGGCGCTCGCCACCACACCTGGCTAATTTTTTGTATTTTTTGTAGAGACGGGGTTTCACCATCTTGGTCAGGCTGGTCTCAAACTCCTGACCTCAGGTGATCCCCCAACCTTGCCCTCCCAAAGTGCTGGGATTACAGGCCTGAGCCACTGCACCCGGCCTTAAATTACTTTCCATGGCCATTTGTATTGCTGAAAGTAATCATACAACTACTAAATATGTTTTTTTCTTTGTGCTTGTCATATATTATCTGCTATTCTTTTGTGAACATAATTTAGTCTCTGAAAGACAAAGAAAGCAAATTTAAAAAATTGGCTTTAACTGGTATAAAAGGTTAAAGATGGAATTAGAAAGTACCCAGGCAAGCAAAGAAGAAATAGTTTTTGAGACAATCTGGCTTTCTGAAGTCTTTAGACAACAATAATATTGATGACTTCTGAAAGAACCAAATACTCCAGCGTGCTTGGGAGGACAAAATAAAAGTAAATATCTATGATGAACTTCAAATAGGGCCTCTCTTATACATAAATGTGCTTTAGGGTTAAGGTTTTTAAATTTTTTTTAATTTTTTTTTATTCTTTGTGAGAAATCCATAAATTACAATGGCTGCAAATTGCCTTTGAATACATCAGGCAGGAATAGTCATGGCAAAGATGATTAGTTGTTTTTTGGTTTTTGTTCTTTAATCTATAATATTTTAGGACAAAAATCATTTAAATGTAGGTTTGGGGCTTTTAAGGTCTTCTTATATTTAGTGTATACAGTTGAGGGATAGTCAACAATTCCACTAAATACCCATCAGAAGGTCATTATCTGCCTAATAAAACCCTTTGTTGAGGAGGCCATTTTAAAAACCAATCTAAAACTGATAAATACGGTGCAGTGAAGGGAGATTTATAATATTTCACAAACTTTATATTTAAGCCTCTATCTGAGGGTACAGATAGAATCAGATACTTTTGCATTCTTTGAAGAATATAAATTGTTTTCATTGCTGGCTGTTCTCTGGGACTTTGTTAGTCTCTGTTCACGGATCAGAGATAAGGGCTGGGTCATGAAGCTGGTATGAGAGGAATGTACGGGACTGATAAAAATCAAAGAGTGCCTTCCCGATGCTCATGGCACTCTCAAACAGCTCACTGATACAAATAACTTAGCAAGCTTTTGGGAATTAAACAACGGCACTTTCTAACAGGGAAGTAATTATCCTGTCTGACATTCCTGCTGAGATAGGGCCAAGCTTCCGGATATTATGCAGCCAGCTCTTCTAGGCTCCTAGGAGCCTCCCTTCAGTGCGTCCTCCAAAACCTTTACAGACTTCTACAATTCTGTTTCAGAACTCTGCAATTATTTGCCACTCATATCAAGAAAATGAAAATCTCTCATGCACTTTTTCGGCTCTAGCATTTGCAGATAAACACAGGTTTGAGAAGACAATTAATGGATGTGGATTATTTCTAAATTGTTTGTGCTCACCTGTCATGTGTTCACATGTGATTAAGAGTAAGACGTTCTATCAGGAGAACATTTTTCCATGTGGCCCATTCTGACTTAGAGTGTCCTTGACTAATTAACTCGGAGTATTTTGGGAAATGTTGGCAAGGCTTTCCTAAAGGGCTATTTAGTGAGTTTTCTTAGCATTTGCCCTAGTTTCCATAAATCCTATGAAAACATTTACTTTTGTTCTATATTTACTTTCCTGACCCAGCCAATATTATCCTTCCTCTGCCTAAAATTGATGTGCTACTCTCTCTCTGGAGAATTTTGTAGCAACTTGAGAATAGATACACACTCAGATACAGTCAACTGTTCAACAACACAGGTTTGAACTACGCAGGTGCACTTATACATGGCTTTTCTTCCACCTCTGCCTCCTCTGAGACAGCAAGACCAGCCCCCTCCTCTCTCACCTCCTCCTCCTCAGCCCACTCAACATGAAGATGGCAGAGATGAAGACATTTATGATGACCTATTTCCACTTAAGAATAGTAAATACATTTTGTCTTCATTATGATTTTCTTATTAATATTTCCTTTTCTCTAGCTTACTTTATTGTAACAACACTATATAATAGATAGAATAGAAAAAATATTTAATTAGTTGTTTATGTTACGGGTAAGGCTTCAGGTCAACTGTAGGCCATTAGTAGTTTAGTTTTGGGCAAGTCAAAAGTTATACACAGATTTTTGACTGTGTGGAGGTTGGTGCCACTAATCCTTGCATTGTTCCAGGGTCAACTGTATACATATACACACATTAGACTACACACATACACACACAGAGTTCAAGACTAACCTCCCAATATAAACTTTACAAACATTGACCCATGTCTCTCCATCAGTAGTCTCAATCTTCTATTCTTCCATCAATCCCATCTTCATAAAGATGTGTACACATCACATACCAAGGATCCACTCATTGTTTACTCAGCATCACTAAAGCAAGCCTCCTTCCTTCTCAGGCTCTTTGACATCCATGTGTCAACATGGGGCTGAGGGAGGAAGAGAAATGCAACTGGGATTTCTGAGCTCCTGTAGTTAATCTTGTAGTTAATCCCATCAGTGTAGAGGAGAGAAAATTAGAATCAGGCAGGTTAAGCAATGTTTCCAAAGTATCAGAGCACGTCTTGCAAATAAAAGGGTACAAGTATTGAATACTGTATTAGTCTGTTCTCACCCTGCTAATAAAGACATATCCAAGTCTGGGTAATTTATAAAGGAAAGAGGTTTAATTGACTCACAGTTCCACATGACTGGGGAGGCCTCACAATCATGGCGGAAGGCGAATGAGGAGCAAAGTCATGTCTTACATGGTGGCAGGCAAGAAAGCTTGTGCAGGGGAACTCCCCTTTATAAAACCATCAGATCTCATGAGACTTATTCACTACCATGAGAACAGTATGAAGGAAACTTCCCCTATGATTCAATTATCTCCACCTGGCCCTGCCCTTGACATGTGGGGATTATTACAATTCAAGGTGAGATTTGGATGGGGGATGCAGCAAAACCATATCAAAGTCAAACTGACATGGCCTCCCATTTTTTTCTCTCTCTCTTTCTGTGTGTATGCAAGACATACCTAGTGTCTAATGTACGCTAGGTCCTTACTGAGATCCAAGGATGAATATATGATTAAAATAAAAGCGGTCTCTGCCCCAATTATATGCAGGGAGAAAGAAAGCAAAGATGAGATTAAAAGAAGGCCTATGTTCTGTAGCAGGGGAAACCCTGGCTTTGAAATCTGTTACCTACTCTTGCCCTGCCTTAGTGGATAGCAGGGAAAATGATAATATATGCTAGCCTTTGCCATCATATAGTGAGACTAACATTGGATAATGTATGTCCTGTATGCTATTTGATATATAACTGTTAACTCAATAAAGGTAATTTCTCTTCTTCTCTTTTCTAGTGGCTTAACTAAGTCAGCAAACCATTTAATTTACTCCAAGCCCAGTGCTCTGGTAGGGCAGAAATATTACACTGGAGAGAAAACAGAATTTGTTCAAAAAACGTATTAGCAGTGCCTTGAGGACAGTTGTTTTCATAAGTTGTTGTTGTTTTGTTTTTTCTTTTTTTTTTTTTACTACTGTTCCATTGATGGAATTTTATATTATACTGGCAACTTTTTTATTATACAAGCTATAAATTCCTGAAGAGAAAATTCCAGAATGCCCAACGCATAGGTGTTGGTTTGTTTCTAGATGATCAATCATATCCTATTGAGACCCAGTTTCCATGCTTGCTTATGTAACCCATGGATGATCAGTTCACCCAGCATCTTAAAACAGACTAGGGATACCCTAGAAGGGTTCAATACTGTAACACAATACAAAATAGCATGCTAAAAATAATTGAAGAAAGACTTCCAGTTTCAGTGATGACACACCCCAAATTGAAAGATAAAAAAATAAAATAAACAAAAACAGAATAACCAAGAACTGTGGGATAATTACAAAAGTTGTGACTTATTTATTTATATTTGAAATATCAGAAGGAGAAGAAAAAGAGAATGGAACAGAAAAAAAAATATTTGAGTTAAGAATAGCTGAGAATTTTCTAGAATTAATGGCTGACATTGATCATTGTCTAGAAACCTCAGAGAACACCAAGCAAGATGAATACCAACAGCTACACCTAAGCATTTTGCTTTCAAACTGCAGAAAACCAGAAACAAAGACAATCTTGAAAAAAGCTGGGAAGGTGGTTGAAGAGCACCTTCCCTACAGATAAATGAGGACAAGAATTAACAGCGGACTGCTCATCATTATGCAAAAAAGATACTTCCACATGCATGTTTATAGCAGCACAATTCGCAATTGCAAAACTATGGAACTGGCCCAAATGCCCATCAATCAATGAATGGATGAAGAAATTGTGATATATATATACATATATATACATATATATATGTATATATATATCACAATTAAATGTGACATATATATATCACAATTAAATGTGACATATATATATCACAATTAAATGTGACATATATATCACAATTAAATGTGACATATCTATCACAATTAAATGTGACATATCTATCACAATTAAATGTGACATATATATCACAATTAAATGTGATATATATATGTGATATATATATATGTGATACACACACACACACACACACACACACACACCGTGGAATACTATTCAGTCATAAAAAGGAATGAAATAATGGCATTCACAGCAACCTGGATAGAATTGGAGACCATCATTCTAAGTGAAGTAACTCAGGAATGTAAAACTAAACATCGTATGTTCTCACTCGTAAGTGGGAGCTAAGCTATGAGGATGGAAAGGCATAAGAATGACAAAATGGACTTTGGGGACTTGGGGGAAAGGGTGGGAGAGGGATAAAAGACCACACATTGAGGGATAAAAGACTACACATTGGGTAAATTGCTCGGGTGATGGGTGCATCAAAATCTCACAAATCAACACTAAAGAACTTAGTCATGTAACAAAACACCACCTGTTCCCCAAAATCCTATGGAAATAAAAACATAAGTAAATTTTAAAAAGAATTGGCCAGGCACGGTGGCTCGCGCCTGTAAACTCAGCATTTTGGGAGGCCAAGGAGGGCAGATCACTTTAGGTAAAGAGTTCGAGACCAGCGTGGTCAACATAGTGAAACCTCATTTCTATTAAAAATACAAAATTAGTCGGGGGAGGTGGCAGGCGCCTGTAATCCCAGCTACTCGGGAGGCTGAGGCAGGAGAATCACTTGAACCTGGGAGGCAGAAGTTGCAGTGAGCTGAGTATTAAAAAAACAAACAAAACGGTGGACTTCTCATCAAAAACCATGCAAGCAAGAAGAGAATGGAGTATAATATTTAAAGTGTTGAAAGAAAACAACCAAACAACCATCAACCTAGAATTCTGTATCTAATAACATTATCCTCAAAAAGTGAAGAAGAAATAGGCTTTCTCATAAAAATAAAAACTCAAATAATTTATCTCCACAGACAGGCCCACTAGAAATGTTTGTAAAGGTTCTTCAGGTTGAAGAAAAATGCTATAGTTCAGAAACTTGGATCTACTAAGGAAAAAGGGAACTTCAGAGAAGGAATAAAAAATGTAGAATAAAATATTTTTACTTTTCTATACTTAATTGATATAATAGACAACTATTTCTTTATAGTAATTATCATAATACATTGAGTGATTGTAGCATACAGATCAATGAAATGAATTAAGGCAATGTTACAGTGAACAAGACAGAAAAATTGGGAACACTTTATTATAAATTACTCAAACTATACAGGAAGTGATTCAGTTATATTTGAGATGGGATGTAAATTAATTTAAAAGGTATATTAATAACCCTAGGTAAAAGAATACATTTGTTAAAAGAAGTAGAATTAATGTGTGAAAAATAAAGGGAAATTGAAGTCATACAAAATGCTTAATTAAAACCAAAGAATGAAAAAGGAGGGGAAAAGAAATAAAGTAATTACACTGCACAACCAGTCAGCATTTATTTGTAGTATGCAAAATAGGTTCAACATTTTAAAATTAATTAATGTAATATACCATATCAGTGTTCCAAAGAAGGAAAAAGAAATCATCTGAACTTATAATTAGATGCAGATAAAGCTTTTGACAAAAATTCAATACTCATTTATTATAAAAAATTCTTAGCAAACTAGAATCAGGAGATGATTCCTTAACTTGATTTTAAAATATCCAAGAAAAACACAGCTATAATGTTATTCTTAACATCCAGTGAGAAGCTGGATTATCTCCCTCTCATAATATTAGCAAAATCATGAGGATGACTTTTCTCAACAGTCCTGTATAACATAGTATTGAATGCCCAGTCCTAGCTAGCTAGAAAAAAAGTTAAGGCCGGGCGCAGTGGCTCACGCCTGTAATCCCAGCACTTTGGGAGGCCGAGGCGGACGGATCATGAGGTCAGGAGATCGAGACCATCCTGGCTAACACGGTGAAACCCCGTCTCTACTAAAAATACAAAAAATTAGACGTGTGTGGTGGTGGGCGCCTGTAGTCCCAGCTACTCGGGAGGCTGAGGCAGGAGAATGGCGTGAACCCGGGAGGCAGAGCTTGTCGTGAGCTGAGATCACGCCACTGCACTCCAGCTTGGGCGACAGAGGGAGACTCCATCTCAAAATAATAATAATGATAATTTGCAGATTGGGAAGGGAAAAAATCAAATCATCTTTATTTGCAGATGAGTTTTTTTGTCTTTTGCAGAGAATACCAAAGAGGTAACAACAAAAATACCTCTGAGAATTAATAAGTGTCTATACAAAGGCTTCAGGACACAAGATTAAGATACAAAAATTTGTTGATTACCTATTGACAGGCATGAGAAACCAGACATTAAAGAAACAATTAAAGGGGTCTTTGAGAAATGGCTGATTCTAGAGTTGGGTCAGGAAATACACAAAATAAGCCCAGATCCTATTAACAATATCACCAAAAGACAAATATTTTAGAAATAAATCTAATAATATCTGTACAGGATCTGTATGTGAAAAAGTTGAAAACTCTGATGAAAGTAATGAAAGAAGATCTGAGGAAATGGAGAGAAATATGTTCATGTTTTTGAAAACTCAATACAATTAAGATAGCCATTCTTTCTAATGTTATGTATAAGTTAGATGTACTCTCAATCACAATACCAGCAAGCTATTTTATAAACAAAGTTGGAGATGTCAAATGACCCAGTTTCAAGCAGTGAAAGGCTACAACCATTGAGAGACCATAGTATTATTAAAAGAATGCACACATGTGCAATGAAACAGAACAGAGAGCCAAGACATAGATTCATGTGAATATGACTAACGAATCTTTGTCAAAGGTGCGAAGGCAGTCAATGGAGGGATATGTGGCCGTTTCAACAAATGATGCTGAAAAAAATGGAATGTACTTTTGCTGGAAACTGAAACTAGACAAAAACCTTACATCCTTTTACAAAAACTAACAAAATATGGATCAGGAACTTCGATGTAACATGAAAAGCTGTAAAACATCTAGAAAAAAATAGGAAAAAAATCTCCATGTCTTTGGTTTGCTCATGAGGTACTTTTGTTGAGTACCCCCCCGTATTTATTGAGATATAATTTATGAATAAAATTGTGTGCAATGTGATTCTTACATAAGCATCACACTACACACCTTAAATTTATACACACACAATTATGTGTATTTTCTGCCCCCAGCCCTAGGGCCCCAGCCCTAGATTCAGCCATTTCTCAAAGACCCCTTTAATTGTTTCTTTAATGTCTAGTGGCTTATGCCTGTCTACAGGCAATCAGCTGAGTTTTGTATATTAACCTTGTGTCCTGTCATCTTTGTATAGACATTTATTAATTCCCAGAGGCATTTCTGTTGTTACATCTTGGGGATTCTCTGAAAAAATAAAATCATCTCATTTGCAAATACACACACACACAAACCCATATAATACACACACATATGTATATGCATACATATCTAAATATAATGTAAAATGATTACCACAATCAAGTTAATTAAATCTAAAAGCACAGTCTATGAAAGACAGAAAATGTTGGACTTTATTCAAGTTAAAAACTTCTACAGTATGAAATACACTGTTAAAACTTGAAAGGAAACTCAGGTTGTAGAATAAAATATACCCAAAATATATGTCTGATAAAAGATCTGTAGCCAGCATACACAAAAAGCTCTTAACACAGTGCTCTTCAGTGCTCTTAAAATAAGAGAACAAACTATTCTAATTAAAAAACTGAAGAAAGTATTTAAACAGACAACAGCTAAGGTATACAGATGGCAAATGAGCATAGGAAAAGATGTTCAACAACAGTTTTCATTAGGGAATTGCAAATTAAATCAACAATGTGATAGCACTACACACCTACTAGAATGACTAAAATCCCAAATTTCTATAATACCAAATGCTGACAAGAATACAGAGAAACACAAATTCTCACTCTTTACTGGTGAGTAAAGTCATTTAGGAAGAAAGTTTGGTCATTTATTACAAAGCTAATTGTAATCATACCATATAATCCAGCAGTCATGCTCCTGTTATTAATCCAACTGAACTGAAAACTTATGTGCACAAAAAAACCTGCACACAAATGTTTATACTGCCTATATCCTGACTTACCTGTTATATTCATTTGACTTGGCGTAAAATCCAATGGAGAAAAAAATATTGCTGGTACATTCACATTTTCGATCCAGTGCAGTACACAATATTGAAGGGAGAAATATCAAACATCCATGTGTACCCCAGGGTTTCCTTATCTGTTTAGAATTTTTCCATCAATGCTATCTCTGTAATATAGCAATATCGAACTCAAATTGTGAGAGTATGTTTAATCTTCGGTTACCGCATTCAAATATTTACTGTCTGTTAACCATGATATATTTATTTTACTTCATGAAGAAATTAAAGGCATTTCTTTAACTAAATGACCCAAGGGAAGCCGTGCAGAAGGATTTAACCAACAAGCAGAACTACCAGGAATGGTCCTGGGTATTACCTGCTGGGGGTGTGCTCTCAGCAATCCTCAAAGAGACACTTACCGATCTCCCCGCAAGGAGCTTCAGGGTCATTCAGAAATATTGGAGACAGGCTCTGAGAAAGCCAAAATGTCTCCTGGGGCAGGAAGCTCTTTCTATTTGTTTGAGAGTACATTTTATAAAGTCTCTGTCTTGGAACCCCAAAGTAAATTGAAAGGTGTCGCTGAATTGTTTTATGTTCTAAAGTATAAACTCCTTCTGGAGGGCAGGACAGAAGACAGTATAACTTTTCTTTCTTGGTGATGTATTTATTCAGCCTGACTCTAATAGCAATATTTTAAACATGTTTTTATTTCCTTTATCTAAGGGATGTGATGTTAGCAAAAATACGAAGTTCAGGGGAGTGATGGCTTTGAGATGTGTTTTTTTCCTTGTTAGATAAAAATATACTTTATCCTTGTTCATAGACTGTTAGATTCCTGTTTCCCCCATCCTACTCCTCTGCGTAGCTCTGGAAACACAAATGGCACACGGTCCTCTTGGGACCCTGTATAAATGTGTATGCTGCTATTCACAATATCAAAGACATAGAATCAACATGTGTACATCACCTGTGGATTGGATAAAGAAAATGTGGTGCAGCTATATCATGGAATACTATGCAGCCATAAAAAAGAACAAAATTACATCCTCTGCAGCAACATGGATGCAACTGGAGGCCATTATCCTAAGTCAAGTAATGCAGAAACAGAAAATCAAGCACCACATGTTCTCTCTTATATGCTGGAGCTAAACATTGGGTACGCAGGAACACAAAGATGGGAACAACATAAACTGCCGTCTACTAGGGGTCGGGGAGGGAGGGGGACAAGGGTTGAAAAACTACCTATTGGGTACTATGCCCAGTACCTGAGTGACAGATTCAATCACGCCGCAAACCTCAGCATCACACAACATACCCAGGTAACGAACCCCCACATGTACTCTTGAATACAAAATAAAAATGGAAATTAAAAAAAAAATGTGTGTGCTGGGCATCCAAATGGATTTCAAGGATACTCAAATTGTTGGCTAACGGCACTGGTCTGTGGACCTTAGTTTATCTAGAGACAAAATATATGCACGCATTGCCCAAGGTGCCAGCTGTCTCCCATCAGGCAGGTTTTGGATCCTGCATTCAAGATTCCATAGCACTTATACATCCCTTTAGAAGAGTTGTCTGCCTGGAATACAATCCACAATCCACCGTGGCTCCAGAGTGCAAAACATGAAAGTGAGCATGAACACTATTAAAGCAAAACAAAGAACAAAATTGATATTTTCCCTGTAAAGAAGTTAACATTTATTATCAAAAAATGCTCTCCTGCAAGCTGGCTTAAGTTGAATATGGAAAATGTGAAGATTATCCCAGGCTTCTCGAAAAGTGTTTTGATATTCTGTTACATTCTTTCCCTTACTATCATCACAATCAAATAATTATCAAAGGGTCATAATTATTATGCTTTCATTATGAGCAAAAAAAAGGACTTTTGCTCATTCTGAATAATTTTGCATAGCAGCTAAAAATCATATGAAACTATGCTGAGTGAGCAAAAATTCTTTTTTTTTTTTCAAGCAGAGTGAGAGGAAGCAAAGAAGGAATGAAAAAAAAGATGACAGGGAAAGGAAGACAGGAAAGAAGAACCTCTGGAAATAGAATGAAAAACAAAACAAAACATAGAGACTCGCACTTTTCTTTGCAGCTGTCAGATGATTTGTTTGTCTTTTGGTTTTTTTTTTTTTTTTTTAATGGAGTTTCGCTCTTGTTGCCCAGTCTGGAGTGCAATGGTGCGATCTCAGCTCACTGCAGCCTCCGCCTCCCAGGTTCAAGCCATTCCCCTGCCTCAGCCTCCCGAGTAGCTGGGATTACAGGCATGTGCCACCACACTTAGCTAATTTTGTATTTTTAGTAGAGATGGGGTTTCTCCATGTTGGTCAGGCTGGTCTTGAACTCCCGACCTCGGGTGATCCACCTGCCTCGGCCTCCCAAAGTACTGGGATTATAGGCGTGAGCCACCACGCCCGGCCTGCCTTTGGCTTTTAAGTGAGTTTTTGGGATGCGTTGAACTGATGCCATGATATTTTCTGGTCAGGCTGCCACGCCCTCTCTACATTCCTGATTCCATCTGCCCACCTAGTGAGAAACGATTTCCTCAGTGTCTGTCCCTCTGAAAAACCACAAAAGATGCTCTGGAAAAAGACCTCACATCTTTTTGCTTAATGAAAGACAAGTTTGAAATGTACAACGGGTTATGTAATTCTTGGAATATCTGTTAAATATATTACCTCCCTGAACTTTTATGCATACTCTAATAATTATAACATAAAATAATATATATGTAATTATAACATGATATTTAAGTATTTATATATTATGTAATATGTAATTATACTATATAATTATACATAGAAGCTACACATATATAGCTATGTAGAATTACATACCTATTAACTACATATGTAATAGTTATATATAATTATATACATATTAACTATATATAATTACATATATTAGCTATATATAATTACATATATATTAGCTTTATATATTTTTATATATTAGCTACATAAAATTACATATATTTAGCTACATACATATTAGCTATATATAATTACAAACATTAGTTATATATAATTACATATATTAGCTACATATAGTTACATATGTATTAGCTATATATAAAATTACATATATTAGGTATATATAATTATATATACATTAGCTATATATAATTACATCTATATTACCTATATATAATTACATATATTAGCTCTATATATTTACATATATATTAGCTAGATATAAAATCGCATATATATTAGCCATATATAATTACATATATTAGCTACGTATAATTATGTATATATTAGCTATATGTAATTACTTATATATTAGCTACATATATTAGTTATATATAGTTACATATATATTAGCTATTTGCAAAATAAATTTACTGTGTAAAATTATACATACTTAGCTACATATGTACTAGCTATACCTATATGAGCTATACACGGAAAATTTATTTTCAAAATAATTATCTAATTCCTTAGCATATGAGTGCTATAGAACAATTTCTACCAAGTTAGAGAGGGCTTGAAAGAGTCTCACCTAACTACAGGGAACCAGAAGTCGTCTGGAGCGTTCTGAGGTCACCTCCAACTGAGAGGCTCTCAGTGGTCTTTGAAATTGAGGTGGACATGCAGAGAGTAACCCAGCTTCTGGATACAGAGAAATGTGCTCCTCTTCAGGCACTTTGGAAAGAGAAAATGAGCTGGGGACTCATCTAGCAGCCCCCCAAATTGCAGAGACTCAGCAGAGAGTGAGCTCAGATTTGCAGCTGCTGCTACTGAAGTCCAGTCCTTCCACAGAGGCTGCCCTGGGGAAAGTGGCAGTCTGCATTTATTTATGAGGCGGTGCTAAATGATTCTCGCAGGCAAGGCTGGCAGAGGCCACCATTCAGTAAATGAAATGCAATCTTTTCAGACTGCCGGTGTTGCCTGGCAGGACTAATACATATCTTGAGGCTAACGAGGTTCCGTCCAACTTTGACCAAGAGAAATGATATTCTAGATTAGATGATTTGAACCTAGAATGCTCTATCCTTGAAATAATGGCAGGAGTTACAATGGGTTTATCTTATAACTCTATCTCCCATTATAAAAAAAAAATTACCTTTCTCAAAATACAGATAAAATAGTATCAGATCAAATGTGGCAGAAAACAGACACAAATATGTTGGTCCAGGAACATAGACAAATGTGTATGGTTGTTTAGAATTTAGAAATATTAAAAGCTTGCTTCCCTCAGAAATTTAGCGTGTCTGTTACTCTAGATGTTCACGGATCATAAAGTTAGAGATGACCCTTCCAATAAACAACACAAGGGCAAGAAGAGGACTTGAGCTTCATTTATTTTCTTATTCGAGCAAGACAACTTCTACATGGGTGAATTAAACTAGGTGGTCGGGAGCCCAAATGTAGTGATATATTTTGTACCTTCAGACCTCCAGCAAATAATCAGGCAAACCAAAAATTTGGCTCAGCCTACAAAACTAATTACTGGGTGCCTTCTCTATAAACAACCACACTGTAGTTTTTGAGTGTGGAAAAATGGGCATCAAGTGGGACTTTAATTCTGTCAACAAACAAGTATATTCAGGTGTGACCTCTTACGTCTTGCTAAGTTTTCAATGCATACTGCAAGAGTCCCACACACAAACACACAGGTACATACCTACATGGTAATGCATCTGTAATACAATACATGATCCAGGTGTTTTTGCTTCTGTGCTCAAAACAGATGTTTGTCTTTAGAAATCATCTTTGCACAGCATTTCAATCAAAACAGCAATGAAGATACAATTCCCACCTATGAGTGAGAACAGGTGGTGTTTGGTTTTCTGTCCTTGCGACAGTTTGCTGAGAATGATGGTTTCCAGCTTCATCCATGTCCCTACAAAGGACATGAACTCATCCTTTTTTATGGCTGCATAGTATTCCATGGTGTATATGTGCTACATTTGCTTAATCTAGTCTATCATTGATGGACATTTGGGTTGGTTCCAAGTCTTTGCTCTTGTGAATAGTGCCGCAATAAACATACATGTGCATATGTCTTTATAGCAGCATGATTTATACTCCTTTGGGTATATGACCAGTAATGGGATGGCTGGGTCAAATGGTATTTCCAGTTCTAGATCCTTGAGGAATCGCCACACTGTCTTCCACAATGGTTGAACTAGTTTACAGTCCAACCAACAGTGTAAAATGTTCCTATTTCTCCACATCCTCTCCAGCACCTGTTGTTTCCTGACTTTTTAATGATGGCCATTCTAACTGGTGTGAGATGGTATCTCTTTGTGGTTTTGATTTGCATTTCTCTGATGGCCAGTGATGATGAGCATTTTTTCATGCACATACACATATATTTTAAAATGTTTTATATATGCCCGTGCAAGGTGTCAGAGGCCCCTGTAGCAGGGTGGTTGGCTCACAGGTGGTAAAAAGAATTTACAGACAACAGTATAGGTTTGAAAAAGAAAGTTGTATTAGACAGAAAGAACGCTGCAGCAGAGTGAAGAGGGGTGAGCTTCGGCAAGGGAGGACCTAGTGCACCACAGTGGATTTTCCTTAGGGTTACTTACGGACCTTGGAGCGGGAGCTACAGGATAATTTGAGCCATATTTGTTACGTAGAGATTTTGGTGCCTTGATGTCAGCAAAGGTTGCACAATGGGTTTGGACATGCATGCATTCTAGAGATGTATAGAATTTCTAGTTACTTATAAATTTCTTCTTGAATGCCTCAGATAAGAGGTTTTGCCTCCAGATGGTCATCAAGTGATCTTTACTCTCCTCAATATATATATGCAAAATGACGTTTCTTGCTATTTAAAAAGGAAACATTACTGCACTGATATATCTATTTTATGAAATAATCAAAATTTGAAAAATTACTCTTGACTCTTGTTCAAGGGTGAAACATAAATAGGTCAACATTAGGTAGTATGTCTAAGAAGAGAAATACTCTTATTATAAAAGTATCAGTGCAAACTAAGAAAAAATACTTCAAATTTCACCATTTTTTAAAAATATAAAAATTGAGTGGTAGGATCTATCTCTGAATGACCTGGCTCTTCTCAGAAATCTAGTGATAAAATGTGGAATTGTGGTGTGTCATTTGCCTACTCTAGAGAAATTTCAAAGTGGCAGGTATGCGCAAAAAGTGGTGTCATGGGGTTGCAGAATAAATAATAATTCAGAACTGAGACGAGGAGGATGAGACATGCACTGGGTATAGGTGTAATTATGTAAAAGGACAGAGTCAAAAAAAGAAAAGAAAAAGTTCAGGGAATTAATTGCTAAAGTATCAAAGAAGTTTTTCTGGGAATATTAACATTTCAATTTTAACAAGTAAATTTTAACTACTTAGTAGCGGGAAATAATCTGCCTTCTTGTGTCAAGTGGTGATATAATTGAGTTTCTTGACATGTTGTAATTGAAGTGTTACCCAGCATGGCTGGCATCCAAGGACGCACATAAAACGTGTTCATATCTTAGTGAGTCTTCCAGGGACCTGGTTCTGACTCCCAGGCTGCAAGTCTAGAAAACCGACTTTGTTCATTCGCCTGCACTTCCTCAGATGCCAAAGTGAGTGGAAAGGAAGACGGAACTCACACAAAAATTGAACCTAGAGGAGAGGTGCACACCCAACAAAATGTCCTTCTGTGAATTTTCCACGTCTTCAAAACAACTGGAGTGTTGATGCTGTAGTTGCAGGTGTGTTTAAAGAGAATAAAATGGAAACAAAAGGAATCAGATGGTCTTGGTGCTGTGGAGATTCTAATTTTGTATGCCCCAATCTGCAATCATCTGTGCTTTGTTGGAGCAGGAGTATGCTGCATGAAACGTTAGCTTTCTGTGCCAACTTGGCTCGGCCATAGCACTCAGCTCCTTAATCAAACACTAATATAGGTGTGGGTGTGAAGGACTTTTGTGGATGTCATTAACAACCACAATCGGTTGACTTTAGGGGATAATGGGAGTGAGTCTCATCCAATAATATTTGAAAGTCCTTAAGAGCAAAAACAGGTTTTGTGAATAATAAGAAATTCTGCCTCAAGACTGCAGCATCAATTCATGCCTAAATCCCCAGCGCACAGCCTTGCCCTATCTTTTGGATGTGCCAGCTGCTACAGTCACATGAACCCATGCCTTCAAAGAAACTTCTTTGGTTCTGTTTCTCTGCAGATCCCAGTCTAACACATTGGGTCTCTCTCCATTGTAGAGGTCCTAAGCTTTGCTTACGCAGCACATAAATCCTCATAGATTTGAAGTAAGTTTTTTTTCATGGTGGACTTGATCAAGTATAATCTTTAACAAAGTTAACTTTTAATTTCACAAGTAATACGTGGACCGATTCTGTTTGTGAAAGGTCCAAAAATACAGATAATCCTAAGGCACACTGAATCATCACGTCCAATTATAATTCCCTCTCCCAAAGTAAACACCATTATCGATTTGATATGTCTCATGCTAGAGCAGCATTTCCGGAGTTATGAATATCTACCTATCCATCTATCGAATGTATATATCCATACATACCTTTTATCTTTCTGTACATCTTTCCATCCATCTATCTTTAACATCTATCTGTCTATACATCTATTTATCCATTTATACATGTACTCTAATTCTATTATCTACATATCTATGTATCTAATATTTATCTCTATACCTATTATCTAGCGGTATATCTATCAATCTATCTTTAACACCTATCTATTCACCCATCCATCTATTCATGCAACCATCCACTCTCTATCTATGCATCCTATCATCTATCATCTATCTATCTACTCTATCATCTATCTCTGTCTATCATCTATCTATCTACTTATCTAATATATTATCTATCTCCTATCAAAAATTCACACCAAAGAAATATGGAAGTCTGTGAATCTATAAATTACATTGAGAAAAAAAAAGAAATACTAAAGTAATTCTGTGATTACTGATTGTTTTTGTGTGTGTCATATGCAAAGTTGCGTTTATTCTGCAACAGCTTATTTCCCAACATAACTCTTACAGTTCCTTCTCCACCACTGTATATAAGCATGTGTTAGCATTTTATCTGCTGTATAATGTTCCCTACCATGTTGCATTTTGCCTTTGTCCTTCCTATGGGTGTCTATGTCATTCCAAGCCATGCACTGTTAGAAGCAAAGCCATGAAACACATCCTTGCACATGCTTCTTGGAGCATGTTTTTCTAAAATGGGCCATGAGAAGCAGAATTGCTGAATCAGAGAGACTGATTTTAACTATAATAGCTTCTACCAAATTAACCTCAAAAATATCAGCAAATTTATATTTACACCAAGCACTTAATTCCCTACTCCAGGCCTGATTTTATCATACTTTTGAAATGTTTGCTAATCTGATGAGAGAAAATTGTGCTTCCCTTATTAATAATAAGGTTAAGTAGCATTTAGTATTTAATTTGTATTTTTGTAATCCTGAATAAATTGATCATATCTTTTGGTAATTTTTTCATTAGTGGCTTCCTTTGTATTGTGGGAGGGTTTTTAAACATAGATTCTGGATATACAGTCAGGTACTGCGTAACAATATTTCAGTCATTGATGAGCCACAATTCCACACTGTTCCCATGAGATTATAAAACCATGTTTCTACTGTACCTTTTCTGTGTTTAGATACATACACAAATATTTACCACTGTGTTATGGTTGCCTACAATATTCAGTATAGTAACATTCTGCATAGGTTTGTAACCTCGGGGCAGTAGGCTGTACCATGTAGGCGAGGTGTGTAGTAGGCTATGCCACCTAGATTTTTGTAAGTACTCTGTGATGTTCATGCGAAGGTGAGGAAATTGCCCAATGACACGTTCATCAGAACATATCCCTGTTGTTAGGCAACACATAACTGTAGTTTCTTGTGAGTTTTTAATGTTGAGGTAACCAAATGATTCAATATTTTCGTGAGTAGCTTTTGTTTATTGCAGCCTTTTTAAAGAGGAGTTTCTCTATCTTCAAGATTATAACATCATCTCTTCTTTCATTATTTTTATGTATACAATGTTTTTCATATTGAGGTTTTTAACAGATCTAAAATAGTAAAGTGTGTGTGTGTGTGTGTGTGTGTGTGTGTGTGTGAGAGAGAGAGAGAGAGAGAAAATTCACTCTGATTTATTCTGTGGCAGGAAACTAAAATACTCTGTCAACCTATTTAATGCTAACGATAATTTGAAAAAATAAGGACTATCATTGCCATATTTTATTTTCCCTTAATTGTTTAAAACATATTTAAGCTAGTGTCACAGAAAATAAATCTAATGATGATTCTGTGGTTTTATAGATAATTTTCCCATATGAAAACCTTTTGGCATGTTTTTGATGTTGTGTTATTCTACTTCTGAAATTGCACAACAATATGTGTGACTTACTTATTTACTTAGGTATTTATCACACTGGGCACTAAGTCCATTCTTTATGCTTTTCTTTACTTCTACAGAAGTGCGTACTATTTGATTCTCTACTTATTAACTCCCACTGTACTTTCTAGTATCTCCTCCTAGAACTATTAATGCAGCTATTTTGCAAACTGTGGGTTTAATGTATATCTCTTCATTTCTACTTCTACTTTTCAAATTCATGCCTTCTGGGCTGAATTCTGAGAATGTTCTTCAGCAAAAACTTACAATCCCTTTTACCCCTTCTTCAACTGTATATTTTTCATTAGTTACCCAACCTCCTAAGATTTTTTTTTTTGCTAAAGACAAATTTTTTAATCTTTAGATGATATTTAAAAATACTATTTAAGGAAGGCAACATCACATCGCACACTTGAGGATCATTCATATATTTCCGATAAACTTTGTAACTTGCTCAATTATCTGCGCTTCGTAGGTTCAATGTTGTTTTGAGTTAGTTGAATTTGTTTCTCTCCTTTATCTATTCACTTTCCTTCAGCATGTGGTTATTTACCACTGTACACTAAGTGTGTGAATTCCATTAGATCACCTCTGCTCTCTTTGTCCCCCGCCCCTCCTCCTCCTCTTCCTCCTCCTCTCCTTTTATTCTCCTCCTCCTTCTTCTTCTTTTCTCTCTCTCTCTCTCCTTTTCCCTCTGTCTCTCTGTCAATCTCTCCCTTTTCTATTCAGCCTGGATGGAGACAGGATGTAGGTGGTGCTGTCTTTCTCCCTCCCTCTCTCCCCTCTCTCTTTCCTCTTTCTTTTCTCCTCCTCCTCTCTCTGTCTCTCTCCCCTTCTCTCCTCTCTCTTCTTCTCTCTCTTTTCTCCCTCTTTTCCTCTCTCTCCTCTGTCTCCCTGCCTCTCTGTCTCCTCTCTCTGTCATTTATCTATCTCTTCTCTCTCTTTCATCTCTCTCTCTTTCTTTCCCCTACTTCTCTTCTCTTCTGCTTCTTCTCCTCTTTGTCCCCCTCTTCCCTGTCATTTTTCTCCCTTTCCTTCTCCCTCTCCCTCTCTGTTTCCCTCTTCTTTTCAGGCTGCAAGGATACAGGTTGGAGGTGTCAAGCCCAGTGAAGCTGATTCATCTGAGCACAAGAGCTAACCACCTCTTCTGTGCACTGCCATCCACCTTGGTCTCTGCTACCACTCTCCTTCCCAAGCTTCTGCACCTATTGCTCCTACCTGGAGGCAAGTGCACCTGCTTCTCATTATTCTTTCCTTTCTGTGTGTACCTTGACCTCCCTGCTAGATTTTTCTGGCTTACCTTCTGCTTCGTGTATAGACAGAATACCTGTATTACCGTGGCCTCGTTCCACAGTGTCTGTTCTTATAGAACAAAGTTCAAAACAAAAGGCATCTGCTTGACATATGTCAGAGTCCTTTTTAATCCACGAAGGACAACTTTTATTATTTTCCAACACGGTATTTGAAACATTTTATGTCCTGACAAGTGTCTGACATATATGAGGATTTGATGTGGGAGAGGAAAAGAAAAATCTACAGTGTATGATTTTTCTGCTCTCTGGAAGTAAAAGTCCAATGTACAAAGTTAGACAAATAGTACATTTTATGAGTGGAGGGACTTTGTCCTCTGAGAAAATGTTTCCTCTGATGAAGAAATGTATGTTGTTCAAAAATATTGTTACTTGCTCTATATAGGATAATTTCATATCTCTTTTTGAATATGAATGAAATCGGCCTCTATTCTATTCTATTTAAATACTGGCACTTAAATTTTAAAACAGTGGACACTATGAATTTAGATATTCATGGTTACCTTCATTTTTTCTATACCCACATTTTGAGGGGAATGGGATACAAGCATTTGAGATCATCACCCCGATGACGAAATACTGGGGAGAAATTCAGTCCCTGAATACCCAGTATGCGAGGCATGGACTTTCTCAGAAATATCAATGCCCTGAGCAACAACAACAGTAAAACTTTGCAAGGATTGTGTCAATGTCTGGATTGCTTAATCTTCACAGAACAGCAATCAAATCGGTTCTAGTGATAAAATAAATTGCTCTACTTTATACTTTTTAACAAAATTTGATTTCTCCGGGCCATATTATGCTTATTAGAAAGTAGAAGCTATTCTTGGACGCTGCTCAGATGCTATTATGGAGGGAGAGTCAATGCAGAGTACTGTGAATGGTCCAAACTCACTTCCTAATTTGATTTCACTTGCCAGCGTATTACGCAATGAAATAAATAGGAACCAGTGTGAGGCAAAATTGAAATGCTTTTTCTACATTGCTCTTTGCAGTGTGCTAAAAGTATTTCATCTACCTTCCCTTTCTCATTTTCCCAGTACTGCCATGGGTGATATATTTAATTATTCCCTTTTACAGATAAAAAACTGGAACCAGAGATTCATGACATGATATAACTTGCCAAAGTCCCCTTATCTAGTAAATCCTTTGGTTTCAAGGAAGGGCATACCTGCATGCAAAATAACTAGTGCCCAATTTAGTTATGGTGGGAAGTTTATCATTTCAGTTACTGCTATAGCTAATAAACCAAGAGTAGACCTACCCTTTGGGTCTCTAAAGACCACAGCATCTTGGAATGATGCTTACGTATCCCCCAGGCAGGATGTAGCAATAAAAAGTAAAGGGACCCTGTGAAGAGTGATTCGGTTGGATGCAACAACACTTAAGAAAACATATGCTGATATATTAGGCATAAAAATCAGTCAAAACCGAACAATATTATGTCATGAAATAAATTCCTGGATTTTTATAAAAGTCTAAAGTGTTATAAAAAATTTAAGATCTGAACCCTAAACTATGCCACATATTCTTGCAATAAAATATAACTCACACTATTTTCAAATTAAACAGCTTCCAATCTCCAGCTCCCAAAACAAAACAATACTAAAAGCTAGCAATGGACAATGACTTTTTTTTTTTTTTTTTTTTGATGACTTAGATCAGGAACCTGACATTAAGGAATTGGCCAATCCCGGAGTGATCACAGCCTTTGTGCAAAATAACATCTTTTGCACTCTAGTAAATGTGCCTGGATTTAGTGTCACATAAACTTAGGTTTTGAGATTATTTTTACAATTAAAACATTTAATTAACTTTGGAGATTATCACCCAGTAACTTGACATTATTGGCACTGAGTATGGCAATTCTCAACCATGGCTGCATATGGCATCATTTGCCTGCTGCTGTTGTTGTTTTGAGACAGGATCTCACTCCCATTGCCCAGGCTGGAATGCAGTGCCATGATCACAGCTCACTGCAGCCTTGACCTCCTGGGCTCAGGTGATTTTCCCACCTCAGCCTCCCAAGTAGCTGGGACTACAGGCCTCTGTTACCACATCCTGCTATTTTTATTTATCTATTTTATTTTTTTTAATAGAGACGGGGTTTTACACTACGTTGCCCAGGCTAGTCTTGAACTCCTGGGCTCAAGCAATCCACACACCTCGGCCCCCCAAAGTGCTGGAATTACAGGCATGAGCCACCACGCCCGGCCAGCATCATTTGTAAAGCTTTAAAAATACTGAGGCCAGGATTCTAATCCCTACGACTGTGGCTTAACAGGTCCTGGTGAGCTTAGACATGAGGCTCTGCAAATCTTTCTAGGTGATTCGATTGTGCAGCCAAAGTGGAGAAAGAGAGGTGCCAGTGTTCCTGGCCAATGTAGGAGGCAATGAACATGAGTCCTCTTAAGCCATTTTTAAGTTTATGGAAAAGACCCAACAACATAGTTGGAGCCTTTTAAATTCACTTCCCTCCCTCATGTTTGGTCTTCCTTGTGACAAAAGGTCCAAATAAGCAACACACTGTAATTTATTCATGCAATGTCTTCTCAGCACACCTGGTTGGCTGCACTTCCTCTTGCTATCATGAATCCAGGGGCTTAGGTGGGCCAGGAGATGCCACTGGAGAAGAAGTGCATTCTATGACTTAAGAATCATGCTCTTCTTGACTGTTTAAGACCACAGCAAAATGAGTCATTGTTGGATGACCTCTCTAACCCAGATGTTTAATTAACACTCATTTAAATAATGCATTGCTCTTCTTAGCCATCTCTCACCCTGTTTTTTTAGTATCTTACATGGATTGTCCACCTACATTAAAGAACATTAACAACTACGATTGATGACATGAGTAGGTGGATCTGATTTTTTTAAATTTTAGATGTATATATATGTGCATATAAATAACTAATACATAATATAATACATTATATTATATATTAATATATAACACTATGTAAATATATAATATAGTAAATAATACAAAATAAATAAGTATATATATAAGTGGTTGAAATTGCTAATTGTATACATAGCAATTTCAACCACTTTTAAGTGTGCAATTTGGTGGCATTAATTACATTCATACTGTGGTGCAGCCAATACCACCTTCTATTTCCAAAAACAGTTTTATCACTCTATACCCAGAGTACAGTAACTCTTCATTTTTTCCCCTCCCCTCAGCACCTGGCACCCACCATCCTACTTTCTGTCTCCATAAATTTGACTACTCTAGGTACCTCATATAAGTGAAACCAAACAATTTGTGTCCTATTGTGGTTGGCTTATTTCATTTAGCATGTCACCAAGGCTCATTTATGTTATAGAAGATATCTGCCCTCCCTTCCTTTTCATGGCTGAATAATATTCCACTATATGTATACAACACAATTTGTTTATCCATTCATCTTTTCTGTGGGTTTTTTCTACCTTCTAGTCATTGTGAATACCGCTGCAGTGGGCATTGGCTTACAAGTTATCTGAGTTTCTGTCTTTAAATCTTTTGGATTTAAATACTAAATTTTTTGGAGTGGAATTGCTATGTCACATGGTCATTCTATGTTTAGGAGCTGGGGGTTTTATATGTGCATTTGGAGAACTAAATGTCAGAGCAACATTCAGATGGAGGAAACTGAAGCTCCAGAAGTGTAAGTAACTAGCTAATGCTGTAGAAGTAATAAAATGAAAGTTCTAGGACACAGACCACAGACAGATACTCAAGGTTGAACTTCAAGCCAGTCTGCCCTACTTTCTGCAAGATCGACTAGATACTCTGTTATTTTCTCAACAAAATTCTCTGTCTCCCATGTAAAGGACAAAAGGAGTTCTAGATTAACTTCTGAGAGGTACTAGGAGGGGACAAATTGATATAGTTAGAAAGGGGGAGCAAAGGATATGAGAAACACATGCCACAGGATTTCAGTGGACTTGCCTCATTTGGAGGTGTGAAGGGAAAGTTTCAGAGAGTTCCTAGTATGTGTGACTTTGTTTTTGTTTTCTTTTACATTTTCTAAAGGGGAAATTCTTCAAAGTAAAACAGTATTTATTTATGCATTGTATTTATATTAAAGCAGCTAATAACGTTTATATTTTGAGTTGTTTATTTACTGTTAAAATATTTCAGCATCTTGCCCGTTTCTGAGAGCTGCTATTGGTTAAGTCTACAGACATTGACTGCAACCCTCTTGGGGTTCAAATCATGTATTCAAGGCATGCTGGGAGGGCGAGTTCAAGCCAGTGACTCAACCATTGTGTTTCTCATTGTTCTCATCTGCAAAATGTGAATAATAGACTAACTCCCTTACAGGACTCCTGTGAGGATTAGCTGAGTAAATATGTAAAGTGTTTAGACCAATGCCTGGCTGCTGCTAAGTATTACATAAGTGTTATCATTATCATTTTCATTATTATTATTATCCCATAGACACCAGCACTTGCATCCTGCCTTAATTCCACATTTACATTCGTTTTAGTCAACCAACACATATTTATTTTGCTGATCCTTGCGTGAGGCAAAAGGCAACTTTCTGGAAACAAAATGAGGAGGTATAAGAGATCTCACTGGCTTGGGATGGCCTTAGTGATGTGCTTCTAAAAAATTGGATATGGGCAAAGTGATGGTATATCACTTCTGACATTAGATTACCCAAAACTCTCCATTTTGTTGTTATTATGTTTTGAGTCAGGGTCTCACTGTGTTGTCCAGGCTGGAGTGCAATGGCGCAATCATAGCTCACTGCAACCTCGGCCTCCTGGGCTCAAGAGATCCTTCCACCTCAGCCTTCCAAGTAGCTGGGATTATAGGCATGTGCTACCATGCCCAGTAAATTTTTGTTAAAATTTCATGTGGAGACAGGGTGTTGCTATGTTGCCCAGGCTGGTCTCAAACTCCTGGCCTCAAGTGATCCTCCTGCTTTGGACTCCCATATCCCTGGGATTAATATCCATCTTTTACTGAGTATGTATCACCACACTGAACCCTGGCTGGGTTGTTAGTAGAGACATTCACCCACTGACATGCACCATTTTGAATCCACATCTCCACTCCAACCTAGTCTCTAGCTCTTTTAATTCACTGTTAGACGTTTCATCTGTCTTTCCCAATAGAATGTGCTTTCCTAAAATACATGTATTTGTTTATAATCTCTAAGCTCAGATAGAGGGCAGTGCTTAAACTTATTTTACAAATGTGTGAATAAATAAATGCATGGTTAAACCAATGCATGGCAGTGAAGGGCACCATCCCATTGGAATAGAATGCAATATTTGATTTCAATGATAGTTGAGACATCACATGACTCAGCTATCTATATATGCATTACATTTCATTTCCTAGGTGTCTTCTTAGAAATTCTAAAGTTAAGACAGACATGCATGAATTGTATCAGTCATGACGAACACCTGTACAAAGGGAAGACCCATGGACCCTGGCATGAACTGTCAACAATGAATGTATTGAGAGGTGACAGCATGCTGGCAGTCCTCACAACCCTCGCTCGCTCTCGGCACCTCCTCTGCCTGGGCTCCAACTTTGGCGGCACTTGAGGAGCCCTTCAGCCCACCGCTGCACTGTGGGAGCCCCTTTCTGGGCTGGCCAAGACCGGAGCCGGCTCCCTCAGCTTGCAGGGAGGTGTGGAGGGAGAGGCACGAGCGGGAAATGGGGCTGCATGTGGCACTTGCGGGCCAGCTGGATTTCTGAGTGGGCGTGGGCTTGGCGGGCCCCGCACTTGGAGCAGCCGGCCGGCCCCGGGCAATGAGGGGCTTAGCACCTAGGCCAGCGGCTGCAGAGGGTGTACTGGTTCCCCCAGCAGTGCCAGCCCACCGGCGCTGCGCTCAATTTCTCACCGGGCCTTAGCTCGTGGGGCAGGGCTCAGGACCTGCAGCCCACCATGCCTGAGCCTCCCACCCCCTCCATGGGCTCCTGTGTGGCCCGAGCCTCCCCGACGAGCACCACCCCCTGCTCCACGGTGCCCAGTCCCATCAACCACCCAAGGGCTAAGGAGTGCGAGCGCGCGGCGCGGGACTGGCAGGCAGCTCCACCTGCAGCCCAGGTGCGGGATCCACTGGGTGAAGCCAGCTGGGCTCCCGAGTCTGGTGGGGACGTGGAGAACCTTTATGTCTAGCTCAGGGATTGTAACTACACCAATGGGCACTCTGTATCTAGCTCAAGGTTTGTAAACACACCAATCAGCACCCTGTGTCTAGCTCGGGGTTTGTGAATGCACCAATGGACACTCTGTATCTAGCTACTCTGGTGGGGACGTGGAGAACCTGTGTGTCTAGCTTAGTGATTGTAAACGCACCAATCAGCGTCCTGTCAAAGCAGACCACTGGGCTCTACCAATCAGCAGGATGTGGGTGGGGCCAGATAAGAGAATAATAGCAGGCTGCCGGAGCCAGCAGTGGCAACCCGCTCAGGTCCCCTTCCACACCATGGCGGCTTTGTTCTTTTGCTCTTTGCAATAAATCTTGCTGCTGCTCACTCTTTGGGTCCACACTGCTTTTATGAGCTGTAACACTCATGGCGAAGGTCTGCAGCTTCACTCCTGAGCCAGCGAGACCACGAGCCCACTGGGAGGAACCAACAACTCCAGACGTGCTGCCTTAAGAGCTGTAACACCCACCGGGAAGGTCTGCAGCTTCACTCCTGAAGCCAGCGAGACCACAAACCCACCAGAAGGAAGAAACTCCGAACACATCCGAACATCAAAAGGAACAACCTCCAGACGCGCCACCTTAAGAGAGCTGTAACACTCACCGCGAGGGTCCGTGGCTTCATTCTTGAAGTCAGTGAGACCAAGAACCCACCAATTCCAGACACAGTATTACCTAACAATGAAATCACTGTCTACAGATTTGATTTTGCCAAGGAAGTGGATGAACTATAATAGTGTGCGAACCCACAAGCTCTGGGGCCAGAATGCCCGAGTTCTGATTTTGCCTCTAGGCAGCTACACAGTGTCCTCACTTCTATGAAACCTGTTTCACCATATGCTAAAAAATAGTTGATGAAGCTTAAATGAAAAATGTATAGAAATGTTCTTAGTACAGTGCTTGGCACATAACATAATCTCAATAAATCAATAATATTAACAGTAACATTATGTGAATAGCCAATTATACCTCCTAATGATGTTTTGTAATTATCCTAATTATCGGAAAAATTTCTATTGCATCTTCCTGAAACTGGAGTCTATGCAATTGAAGGGAAATTTCTTAATCTTTCTATACCACAGTTTTTGCATCTCTAAAAAAAGCAACTGATAATTGTACCTACCTCAGAGGTTTGTGTTTTTTTTGTTTATTTGTTTGTTTTTTATGAAGACAAAAAGCTGGCAACGTACCTAGAACAGTCTGGCATATCCTAAGCCCGGAATAAATTGTAACTGTGATTAGAGGAATAATAATTACTCTTATTACTGGCCAACATCACAAAATTATCCCATGACCCAAAAAGTCATGCCTTTGTGATATTATGAACACTTCTAACCTAAAGGCATTTTATCCTCTGCTGTGTCCTCTTCCTAACTAGCAGTGTGCTAATTCCTCAGGGTTAATGTGCTGATGCTTCAGGGAATGGTTGGAAAGGCACCCTAACGTGTTCCTACTTCTTAACTCCATCTCAATTTTTACATCGTTAATTCTTTGGGTAACCCACCCAACCCCCCACACCCACACACTTTCCCACGCCTTGCATCTGCTCTGAATAAATTTTATATTTAACAATTGTCTTAAAACTGGTTCCCTAGAAACAGACTCAGCGACAGAGGGTTGTGTGCAGAAAGCTTTCTGGAGAGTGTTTTTGGGAAATACAAGTGCAACTAAAAAAGAAAGAAAGTCAGATTGGACTGAAGGAGAAGCTGTCCTGCAATATGGTTGCAACAGAGACGTCAGCCCACCTGTGAGGGAGCTCTGGAGTTAGGATGGTGCATCAGAATTTTCTTAAATTGAAGTTAAGTGGCCAATGGCTTCAAACCCCACACCAATCAATAACTGGCCAAGGTCCGTCAAGTGAGGATTTTGTAAGCTTAGGGAAGGCTGCAGTTTAACGCATTTCCCAGAAAAGGAGGAATCTGGGAGCATTCAGTGACATTAATTTCCAGAAGATGGAGAATGAGTGTGTCACTCTGAAGAGGCAATCAGTTAGCATCTCCCCAGTTCCCACCACAGCATCCATAAAACATAAATTCTACACTTCAGATTCTCCCAAGTCTTTGTGATTTTTTTTTAAGTAAACATCATGGGCCATATTCACTGGCTACCATTCAATACCAACTTAAAGGGTATTCTGGAGGCCACATAGATCCTGTATAACATAGGAAGTCCAAAGGAATATTAATGAAAGCAAGAAACAAAATGAGCTAAGGGAGTGATTTTTCAAGTCAATAAGCTTTGTCATCCAGATTAAGTTAATTGTTACCTCTTCTCCCTGATTTATCTAAGTCTGATATGACCCTGGTTTTTCTTTCTTTACCTTTCATCAGGAAAAATTTCAACCTTGTACTCTCTTCCTCTCCATCACACTCCAGTCGTTATTGACCTGGAAGGAAAAGGCAAAGTCGATTATGAAAATACCAAAAAAAATGGATATTACCATAATTATATATAAATTATAATATACTATCCTATGTTTCCAGACTCATAATTCCGTAGCTATCTTCTAGCATGAAGCTGCTCAAAATAGTGACAATGTACATTTTTAAATGCTTATTACTAATGTTATTTCATCTCATAAGCAAACAAACATTGTCAAAAAATCTACAAAGCTAGCCTGGACAACATAGCAAGACACTGTATTTACAATAATAACAATAACAGTGTATCTATAGTACCCATAGTACCAGCTACTCTGGAGACTAAGGCCAGAAAGGATCGCTTGAGCCCAGGAGGTCGAGCCTGCAGTGAACCATGACTGCACCACTGCACTCCAGCCTGCGACATAGAGCAAGAGACCCTGTCTCTTAAAAAAAAAAAAAAAAAAAAAAATCTGCAAAGCACCAAAAATCCCAAAGAATAAAATAACCTTTCTTTACTGCCTGGAGATAACTGGTCTTAACATTTTGTTTTATATACCACCAGTTGTTCTCTGTGGGTTGAAATACATACTATACTGATTTTAAAAATATTTATATATTCCACACATATTTTTAAATGTGTTCTTTCAATTGATGAATAATAGCAACAATCAGTATTGTCAAAGTAATAGATGAAATATATAGATAGATTACAAATAATTTATCCAGTCCTCTATTGCTAGATATTAAGGAGGTCGAAGTATTCTCTTTAGAAAGTATATGGTAGTAAATAACCTTATCGAAAACCTGAAACATCCCGATCATTTACTGAGGAAAATTCCTAAAATTGAATATATTGCCTATTGTTTTAAGGAGAAAATTTTGTTGAGATCTCTTCTAGAAAAGACAAATAAATGAAAATGCAGGCCGGGCGCTGTGGCTCACGCTTGTAATCCCAGCACTTTGGGAGGCCGAGGCGGGCGGATCACGAGGTCAGGAGATCAAGACCACAGTGAAACCCCGTCTCTACTAAAAATACAAAAAAAAATTAGCCGGGCGTGGTGGCGGGCGCCTGTAGTCCCAGCTACTCGGAGGCTGAGGCAGGAGAATGGCGTGAACCCAGGAGGCGGAGCTTGCAGTGAGCCGAGAGTGCGCCACTGCACTCCAGCCTGGGCGACAGAGCAAGACTCCGTCTCAAAAAAAAAAAAAAAAAAAAAAAAGAAAATGCAATGTAGCAAACCTCATCAAACCTGAATTGGGATAAATATCTTCAGTTTCCAAGTCTCAGGAAAATAGACGTACAATCTTAAAGAAGTTCAGCATATTAACAAATGCATCAAGTTTTAATTTATTTGAATGAAAGCAAATATATTATTTTAACTTCTTTTATTATTTCATGGAAGTTTGGAGAAAATTAATATGTAAAAATGGTTTTAAGACATTCACACTCTAATTTTCCTGCGAACATTTAAAAGGTTAAAGACCACTTAGTATGTATGAGTTTGTCTGTAATAGGAAATTAACTACTCATGCAATTAAGTCCTCTGCTTCGAGTTCTGAGTCTGACTTTCAAATGCTAATAAGACAAAATTACTGAAATCCAGGAAAGAAATTAAGACATGTAAAATGTTAATTAAATTCAGACACAGAACTAATAGGAAAACCAATGTGAAATGGAAATTAAACAAGACGCATATGTTTACACACACACACACACACACACAGAAAAAAGAATTCAGATGAAGTATAGAATTTTAAAAAAGATTTTTTAAATTGCTTCAAGTGATTTTGTCCACGTTTAGTAAATTCCATGATGGTGTCTGAGAAAGTAAAAAAGCATCCAATTACAATCATTTTGTGGATTCTTCCTTCACAAAACTAAAGTCCCATAATCACATCCAGTGAAACGGAACATGAACGTATTGTGAGATGTTATTTATTGAAGTGCGTTTTTTAGATGGAACTCGTTGGCTTGAATAATTGATCCTAAGCTTCCGTCCAAAAAACGAGTCATGACTCTAGTTAAACAAAAGCTACATAGATAGGTAAAGTCTACTGCGATATCTTCTCAGGGAAATCTGACCCATGATGATAGTTCCATACATTTTCCTGGCAATTTGGTTTTTGATAAAAATTCAGTGGACTATGGGTCCTTTAAAAAGGGAAGTTGAATAAGTGGCATCTCACAACACGTTGATTTTCCATTTCAAGTGGGTGTGGTTATGGAACTTTAGTTTTGTGAAGAAAGCATCCAAGAATTTATCGTGATTGGATGCGTATTTATGTTCTCAGACACCATTTTGAAATGTATTAGAAGTGGGCAAAATCACTTAAGCGATTTTATAGAACTATTTTAAAATTTCTCTTTCTTTCAGATTAGCACTGTGCTTGCAATGAAGTGGTACTTACTCAGCATTCTCTACGTAATCGTGGGTTATCATGCTTTCCCCTTCTAAACCAAATCAATTTTTGATTTAAGGCTGTTGTTTTGTTATTAGTGCTTTTAGCACATGGTGAACAGGAAGAAACTGGACATCAAGCCAATACAGTTTCATACTACCATAGATTTCTGATTAAAAGGTGTCATTGAAGAGAATAGTGGATTAGCTTTCTAGTATTGAACTTTTAACAACTTCACTAAGAGGAATCTCGGTGATTACATGGCTATATCAGTATTTCTTGGTAAATACTGTGAATTATCAATATATATTTGTTATAATATTTATTTTGACTTAATATGTATTGGTTATCTATCAGTATTTAAGTTTTGGTTATGTCCATAAGGTTTTTTTATTAAAAGCATAATTTTTGTTATTTGTTCTTTTCTTCAGGGATGTCAATATTTGTGTGATGTAACTTACTTGTCTCTTCTCAAATATTTGTGTTCTCAGTTTTTTATGCCATTTTAAAAAATTTTTCTCTCCTTTCTCTTTGGGGCTCTAACAACATGTATATTAAACAATGTGTTATTCCTCAACAGGTACTGGTATTGTAAAGGTACCTAGTACTAGGAATAGATTAATGAGATTGATGGATCCGGATCCAAGACAGTATTGAAGATAAAAAATGAGATTTGGAGACTAAATGCATAGAGACCAACTCCCTATTGATGTCGAGCTGATGAGGTTAGTATCTGAACCCAAACCCTTTTCCCTTATTTGTGCAATACTAGATAGGTAGGTAGGTAGATAGATAGATAGATAGATAGATAGATAGATAGATAGATAATATGAATAGATAGATAATAGGATGATAGATTTATACACATGTATTATAGCACTGGGGTATCTATAGATACATATACAGATATCTCTATATATAGATACATGTATAGATATATAGACATATAAATATAGCTATGAATATAAATAGCAAAGAAATTTGTCTATATAAATCAATGAATATATGTGCATGTATGAGTACATATTAATATATGTATGTGTATATATGTGTGTGTGTGTGTATATATATATATATATATATATAGAGAGAGAGAGAGAGAGAGAGAGAAGCCATGAAATATAATATAGCCACCCACTACATCATGATGTATTTCCACAGGAATGTATAAATATATAATTCCTTTTTCATTCTAAAGTTGTATATATTCCTCTTCCTATTGAATTTGTTCTGTTTTTATATTAATTTTATAGAAACAACAGGGTTTTTTTTTTTTACCAAATTAAGAGTTAAGCACACCTGCAGAAATTATATTCTAGAACTGGCATATGATTTCCTAGTGAAATATTTGAAGTCCATGCAATTAGTCCTGACATAGAAAAATATTGTAGATTGCAGGCATTTTCTGTCTATCCATAATGATGGACCCGTCTGGAGACACATCTTGAAGGGGAACAAATAATATCAGCTCACTGACAACTGTCTCTGTTCAGAGGGGGCCGTGATAGAGTTAGGGGCATTTGGTACCCAACGCTTTCTACATTGCTTTGCCCAAAACACTCATTTCAGGAGCTGCTCTGAGGGAGAGAGGCAGGAGGAGGCAAAGGGATCTCATAAGATTTGTAGATTTACATTATACATGAGATTATTGAAATCCCTGAAATATACTTCAGGGAAGACTCTTGTTCTCCTTTGTTTTTTCTGTATTTACTATTTTATTTAATTTGATGTGGAATTTCCCATGCACTATGAAGCATGGGCATATCTGTTTGAAAAATACAGTTAGGAAATTAAAAACGTGAGAACTGTAAGTAAAAATATAACACAATTCTTGTTCTCAGCTTTCTCATGCGTATATTAACTGGGTTGAATAAAATACTTTCTAAGATTCCTTTTATAGTTGAAGATTTCTATCTTATGACAATAATTACCTGACTTGACTGTAATTATTTTTTATGCTACAATACAACATAGACTTTTCTCCCACTTATTTATTTTCCAATGGGAAGATATACTTTTAATAATAAGACATGGTATCTGAAAATGTATGCATATTTTCTTTCTTCCACACAACCACCCTTTTCCCCAATTCAGCAAGAGCACAATGAAATGTGATTTTTAGAAAATATTCAGTTTCATGTATAAATCTATTTATTAATGCTGATTTTATCGGCTGAAATTTATATCATGAACACATGAAAATAGGGTCTTGGACTATACATGACGTTGAAATTTCACATCCTTTTGGAATTTGCCAAGAGAGCATTGTCTATCATCCCCAATTTGTTTCTGTGCTGGGGGAAAAAAAGTGCTGAGAAAATGAGACAATGTAACTAGCTGTTGGGTGTGTAGGAGGCACGTGAAATTTTTTAAAAATGGGAAAGGTGGCATTTTTCTGTCTTCATTTATAACATGTCTTGTCATCCTCATGCAAGGTTAGTTATTTCTAAATATCTGACCTCAAAAATGTAAGTCAGCTGTCACAAAATTATGCAATGATGCTCAATTTCAAAGTCACTTTTAAGGGGAAGAAATGGCTGAAGTTAGACAAGCTTCTTACAAAAATGCATGAAACAGTTTATTATGCCAAGTTATTTATTCCACTGCATGCAACATTGATTTAGGTTGGTGACAACAGTGATTGAATAATCTCCAGCCAGACTCCAGAATATTATAACAAAAAAATTCCAGTGTTTCTGAATGGTTTGGGCAAATGTTTAAGGAAATATGTTAGAGGCAGCTATCTGTTGCAGGAGAACATTATTATCACCAGTCTGTAAGCAAGTACTGTATCGTCCAAGGTAACAATGTTGGTAACCAAATGACAAAGTGATATGGGATGGCTTGGACCAAATTATAGTAGGAGGGTCCGTGTAGCATAGGTTTATAGCCCAGTGTAGCAGAAGATGTATAATAAACCACTCATGTTCTGTCTTGAAGGTCATGTAAAGAAAATTTCCAACAGGCAGAAGAAGTGGAATTTTCTAGAATTATCAAGAGTTTCTAATTGGATCCTTTACCCAGTTTAAAGGCATCAAGAGGAATCAGTTTCACATTTGGGATCTTCTGTTGACTCTAAGTAACTTAGACAAACTCATTAAGCTCTAGGGTTCTCAGTATCATCACTATAATTTGCCAGTTCCTTCATCAGACTTAATTCTGCCTTATGTCAGGGGAATCTTAAAGAGTCACGTTACTTAGATTGTACTGTTTTCTGGGACATTCATGTGGAAGACATTGAGTCTCAGAAGTGTTATTTGATGAAGGCAGACTTCATATTCCAAGGCTGGCCTTGTGACTTGAGTTCTACACTCTTCCCAAACCTCAATCTACTTCCAGTTTTCCATACTTGGGTACAAATTGGTGCCCTTCTCTTATAGATACCCACTTTCTAGTTATCTTACATCATGATATCATGTTCAAATGCATGGAACTGTACTCCTTTAAGCCAGTGCCACTGTCTTGGTCATTCCTGTCTCCCATATCTGACTCAGAACAGTTGACTCAATGGTTAAGCCCATGAGACTGTGATCACTCTTTATCCATCCGTCTCTCAGTACTTAAGTGTGATGTTTCATCCTTGTCTAACAGTAAACACTTTATCTTCCAGCTCACACAAGAAGATGCATGTGGAAGATCCAATAATTTGCCCTAATTTTTCACTTTTTTCCAAATAATAATATATTCACTCATTGATAAGCATTTCTCTCCTCTTGACTTTGACCATACGATTGTGTTTGGTCAATAGAAGATGAGTCCATACGATGTGAGTGGAGGATTAACATGTGCCTGCACTGGTAGGTTTACCTTCACCTCCAGTGACATGCCATGGCCCCTGTTGTCTGTGCTTCAGAAGAAATAGAGATGAAACATGCTTGACACAAACTGTAGCTTTGACCCCAACCACAGGCAGGAGTACAGTGGCCCAGACTAGCCCCTTTAGACTATCCTATTTAAAACTCAGAACTGAAGTCACCTGGCAGGAAAGTTGCTAAAGTGGCAAATAGAGCAGTCACTAATGATACACATTTTCAAGGCATGACATTTTCTCTTCTGAGTACCTTGTAGAGAGACCATCAAACTTCTCTTTGCCCAAATAATTAGCCACTTCAAAGCAGGAAAACACAGTGGCGGAACCAGAATTCATCACTATGTTTCCAAGATACATTATGAAAATTAATGAATGTGTAATCCATATGACATCTCTTTAGCTCTTAAACATGTATTGACCATTATAACTTTGGTTTTTATCAATATCAGTCATAAGAAGAAAAGTCTTATGTATTCATTCTAATGCAGTTAGATATAAGAAGCTCATCTAAGTGGAATATTTTCCTGACTTCATGACTGCTGTTGTCAGCTATCATCATACTGATGTTACTTCTTCCTCTATTGTTTGAAAGCTGTTGTTTTTAAGGTTCTAAAAAAGGACAACATTTATATAAGAGCTAGGCTTTAACGTTATCTGAAAAAACAAGTTATAGATACCACAGTCTCTTTCCTCATTTCCCTGGTTGAATCCAAGTAACTGTTGTTAAGAAAAACACCAGCTTCTTCCTGAACTCTCTCCTCTATGCAAGTCTATTTTTAATTTTGCAGAGATTTCTAGTCAATGACTCAATTCTTTAACTTTACTTTGGAAGGCAAGATCTATCAATATTAGATATCAAACCAAGATAATTTTAAATAATTAAGAGGAGTCTCTAAATCACTGCACACTTGAATCAACGAAACCATGCATTTTAGGATGACATGCGCTATTGTGGTTTTAAGAGAAAATGAGAAGGTACATGGGAAAACCTACAAGAGAATGATTTAACTAACTGCATTTTAAGGAAGTGTAGATAACTATATCATGACTTAAATAACTATTCTCCTGAGATTGGAAGAAGTCATTTGTCCTGGGAAAAACAAGAGATCAGTGATGTATAATCTTGATTTGATGACCTGCATGGGTATAAAAAGCTTCAGCTAGTAGCTGATGTAAAAGACCAAAATTAGCACTCATATCTGGCTGGATTTTCCTTCTACCTGGGCACAGCCAGAGCCGATTGGAAACTGGTCTCCAGTGCTTACCTGTCACTTGGTAACAACTGAATAAATGATCGGGGCAGAAGGCAGCCAAGACCATGTGTGGGAGACAAAAGTTATTTTGAAGAACATCCCTCAGTCCTCAAATAGATTTAAACTAAGCCACAAAGAGGAGGCCGGTGAAGCTACACAAGCTATATAGCTTTATACGGTGTGGCTTCAGTGTGTGTGTGTGTGTGTGTGTGTGTGTGCGCATGTGTGTGTTTTAGGGATGCGATCTGGTGCTATTGCCCAGTCTGGAGTCCAGTGCTGCGATCATAGCTCACAGCAGCCTTGACTTGCTGGGCTCAAACAATCCTCCTGCCTCAGCCTCCTGAGTAACAAGGAACACAGGCACACGCCACCTCACCTGGCTAATTAAAAAAAAATTTTTTTTGTAGAGATGGGGTCTTGCTGTGTTGCCCAGGCTAGTCTCAAACTCCTGGCTTCAAGATTGCTAAGATTGCTAAGGGGATCCTCCCGCCTTAGCCTCCCAAAGTGCTGGGGTTATAGGCATAAGCCACTGCACCCAGCCCAGCTTCAGTTGTTTATGCAACAATTCTGCCTTGGTAAATACTCTCTGATATGCAAGATCCACAAGAAATGGAATACTTTTCATAACAGAACATAGAACAAACCCGTTATCCCCGGACAGAATTAAAAATTGAGACTCATAGTTTTGAACTGAGAGTCATGAAATGATCAACGGTTTGGATTGTCCAACTGAGAAAGTGCCATTCTCTCTTTTCAGTTCTGTTTAAAGGCAGAGCATATAAGAACTGATTGGCAGAGCCTATTTTACCTATTGTCATTTTCCAGTGACAAGGCCCAGTCCTATTGACTTTCACCCAAAGCACAACACAGGCTGCACTTTTCAACTATTCAATGTAATTTCTTCTTTGGAAATTATCCGTGATGGGAATATCCTTTTCTGTTACTATTTGCTTTTTTAAAGTAAGTTCAGCATAGGGCAGATTGAAAAACATGGAGATACTGGCCATTTAAACCCCCGGGAAGAGATGTGATCCTCTTATGAATAATTAAAGCGTCTGTGAATATAATGGCTATCAAAGAACAAGGGAAATTTTCTATAAAGAAACAAATATTCGACCACTATACAGCCTGGTATGGTAGGCATAAACTGTACGGCCACTATGCACTTGAGTGTGGCAAGTATAAATGAAGAAGCTGACTTTTAATTTGTATTTAATTTAAATAGATTTGACTTTCAAATAAATAGCCGCCTATTGGAGGCATTGCAATACAGTTTTATACATATATGTATATACATATATATGTGTGTATGTGCATAGACACAAAAAACATACACACACACATATATCCACATACAACTTATGCACCTGATTTTTTTAAGTAGAAATTTGACACTATTAATGCTTTATGTTGTATTTTGAAGGTTATCTATAATTTTACATAAAGTTAAGGAATAATTGCATGCATTACATATCTCTCATTTTAGCAGTGTCCTTCCCCCCCAAATTCTTACTATTAAGCATATTTGTGTGTCCTTCATCAAGCCAGTATTATTCACCTGATGACCTTATTCTAAATCATATTTTAACTGCAAGTGCATAATTACTGATTATAGGATTATCCTTCAAATTCAGACTTGCAAACCAGAAAGTCCTATTTGGGGGCTGATAGGAATATATGATTTATACTGGGGAGAGGTTTGAATACACAGGTAAAGCTGGGATGAGCTGGAACACAGAAGCTAGCTCGGCAGTCGCAAACTAGAAGGTTTGACTTAGTCAAGAGTACCAGCTGACCTGAAAGGGCATCCAGGTGTGGGAGGTTGATGACAGTAGAAAACATGGTTTTTCATCCTTCTCCGTATCCATGTCCATCCAATATAAATTCCTCCTATCCTATAGCTATGTGAAGATTACTGCTCCATCCCTTCCATCTGTACCTGTCTGTCACCCAAGACAAATCACATCTGGGTTCATCTTTGATCAAGAAGTCCCCAGTCACCTGCCAGCTGCCTCCAAGGAGGGAGAGAGCCACTTAGTTGACTTACCCTGGCCAGAGCCTTGGGGCAGCCTGACCTTAACTCGCAGAACCAGACAGCTGAATCCAACCTAACTTGATAGCTCTGAGAAGGCCAAACTAAATAGTAAC
This sequence comes from Hylobates moloch, assembly GCF_009828535.3. Classification (NCBI taxonomy): domain Eukaryota; kingdom Metazoa; phylum Chordata; class Mammalia; order Primates; family Hylobatidae; genus Hylobates; species Hylobates moloch. Next base: position 2,513,904 of record NW_026652282.1, read on the forward strand.
AGCTGCTTTTTAAACTGCAACAGGTGTGGGAGTTACAACACAGACTGAGGTTTGGCTAGGCAAGTTGGGTCAAACAAAAGGAATGATATTAGAGAATGTTTGTGTTATAATAGAAATGAAGAGCATGCAAAGGTCAATTAGGAAAGTTAGAAAAGAGGCTACAGCATGGCAGAGAAGTCAGTTCGACCTCTGTTTCTGGGGAAAATGTCTTTTTCTCCTTCTTCATTTCTGAGCCTGGGAGGTATGGTTTCTAACTACTCCTCAACACAGAGACACTTCGGCACTATCATTCCCAAGGGATTCTTCTTCAGTAGGATATCCCTAATACCTTTTATCTCAACTCTGCATGCACATTCTCCAATTTATGGAGTGTAATGTACTATATGCCATCATTGTAAAAATATAATTATTTGAACTTTTTAATATTGGAGGTTACAAAGAACTGAGTATGTTCCTAAGATAGCAATGTTCAATAAAACCCATTCAAATAACTTTATGGAGGCCTGAATATGCAGGGATTACAAAATGGGCTGTGAAATTAGTGTCTATTGTGGGAAACCTTAAGTAGCTATGGTCTTTTTCTTCTCTGTTGCCAGGTCATATAATACTGACTACAAATAAAAGGGTTCCCATTATTGTTCACAATAGTTGGACCTTACTTAATGTCATTAATACAAATGGTTTCAGAAGATTCATAGGTATGAAATTGTATGTGTGTGCATGCATATGTATATATAATTACATAGGTATAGAATTCACATGTAAATCTACATATAAAGCTAAAGCTAGACACTTATTGGCTTGTGTGTGTATATATATATATATATATACACGCACACACACACACACACACACACACAGTTGGCCCTCCGTATCCAGGGATTAAACTAACCTAGGATCAAAACTATTTGGAAACAAAACATAAATAATTGCAACTGTACAGATCATGTACATACTTTTTGGTCATTATTCCCTAAACAATACAGTATAACAACTATTTACATAGCGTCTACATTATATGGGTAACAGAAGTAATCTGGAGATTATTTAAAGTATACAGGAGGATGTGCATAGGTTATATGAAAATACTATGCCTTTTTATTACAGCGACTTGAGCATCCTTGGATGTTGATATCTGCTGGGATCCTGGAACTAGTACGCTGCAGAAACTGACAGACAATTATACTTATATATGTATATATTATATACAGTAAATATACACATATATAGTATATACCATATACATATTTATATACAATATATACTATATACATATTTATATACACAATATATACTACATTTAGTGCATATAAATATACAGTATGTAAAAATATATAGTGTAAATATATAGTGGGTATAAATTTACATTATATATACTATATATAGTATATGCTATATGTATACTATATATGTTTACACAATGTGTATGCATATATAATATAGATAGTGAATATAAACATGTGTATAGTATATACTACATAAATACTATATACTATATAAATGCTATATAGTATACACCATATAAATACAATATGTATAGGCCAGACGCAGTGTCTCACACCTGTAATCCCAGCACTTAGGGAGGCTGAGGTGGGTCATTCACTTGAGGCCAGGAGTTTAGACCAGCCTGGCCAACATGGTAAAACCCTGTTTCTACTAAAAAAAAACAAAACTATATAGACATACAAAAATTACCTGGGTGTGGTGGCACACACCTGTAAGTCCAGCTACTCAGGAGGCTGAGACACGAGAATTGCTCAAACCTGGAAGGTGGAGGTTGCAGTGAGCCAAGATCATGCCACTGCACTCCAACCTGGATGATGGAGTGAGACCCTGTCTCAAAAAAAAAAAAAAATACTATATGTGTACTATACTGCATTTACTACATAAATAAATATGTGTATATAAGCATATATAATATACGTACTTATATTTATAAAATGTACTATTTGAATTTGTATATACTTCCATATTTGTATATTTACATACTTATAAATATACAAAATATATTTTCATATGTCAGAATTATTGGTTAAGTGAATAATTGCCTTCAGTTCTTTTTTAGTAGCCATTCAATTTAAATTTTATATCTGGGCTGCTTCTGCTTCCAATTAGAATATAGAAAGTAATGAGAGAATATCACGCTCATCCTATCAACCCAAACACACTGGATATGACACAAATTAAATTTATTATAAACACAGGAGGCAAAGAAATCTACTGCAGTCAGTAGAAAAGAGATGATTTCCTTGTGAGGGAGACATGGGCCATGGCTTTTCCTCTCCCTGATGGATTAGAGCAAGAAGTACAAGAAGGAAAAGGGGTAGCAATTTATTTTAAAATCCAAAATTATAACAAACTTTCCATAACCAAATGGGCTGGTAAGACAGATTAGAGTTCCAGGAGGGTCTGTGCCAGAGGTACCGGGGATCCCCCACTTTTAGGTCTTCCCAGAATGTATGAGCAGTGCATGCATGCCTGGGCACAGGACACAGGAGTTGAGATATATCCCTACGAGGTCCTCAGGCCCACCCCTAGTTCTATAAAGCCACTCTCTGAAGGCAGGAGCAGAAAAATGCTGAGAGAGATTCTTCAAAGCATCTTTGACCTTCACAGATTGCAAGGCAGTTGCCCTCTAAAGACTAGGGGAAGAGATTAGTGGAGAAAAAGGTCTCCCTAAAACAAAAATAGAGAAGCAGAACTGGAAAGCTAAGAGAACTCCTAAAAGATGAATGCTGGGTAGTAAACAAGGGAAGCCACCCAGTAAATGAAACGATACAAGTGCTCAAGATTGCAAGGGATGCTGAAAAGAAAGTCCAGAACATGTCTTTGGAAAGTTTAAAGCCGCTAGAAAATTAAACTAAAGCAGTAGAAAGCATAGATGCAGCTCAACTAGAGGTCAAATTGGCACAAGCCCACACTTGAGGGGCTTGAAAGAAAAAAAAATGACAGATTTTCTCCTGGAGAAAAAGATTACATATTTCACATTCTACTATGCTTTTATGCAAAATATCTGACATGCAAATCAAACATAATGAGACTTGCAAAGAATTATAAATGTGTAACCCATGAACAAGACAGGAAATAGTCAATAAAAGTAGATCTAGAAAGATTAGGATTATCAGACAAGGTATTTATGTTACAGGAATTCATGCAGAAGAAGAAGGAAAACAAGAGTGGATATTTTAGTAAAGAGGTGAAAACTATAAAGTGGCACCAGAATTTTTTATTATGTATAATTATGAATTTATATATTATTTATAAAATAATTTCCTGTATAATTATTTTTAAACCAGAAATAAAATTATGTTATTAAAATGACATATTTATTAGAGTTACTCAACAGGAAACTTAAAAAGCAAATTGTGTGTGTGTGTTTGTGTAACCTTTGGCATAGGTCCACAAAAAATATCCAAACTGACACCAAATTTGTAAGTAAAAAAGTAGATAAACAGAAAACAGCAGATGTCAACTGATAGACAACATCAAACGTTGTGTGTGTAATTGGAGCGTCAGAAAGACATGAGACTGAGAAAATAGCCAAATAATATTGAAAAACAAAATGGCCAATACCTTCCTAAAACTGATAAAATACATTACCCAAATAATGTGAGATTCCCAGGCAGGATGAAACAAAGAAAGCTGCACCTGGGCACTCCGTAGTCAATCTGATGAAAACTGAAATTATAAATAAACCTTCAAACAGTCTGAGGGAATAAAAAGACACATTACAGTGAGCAAAACGTTGAGATAAATGAAATGTTACAGTTTCCCTTAAACATGGGTGTGCAGAAAACAATGGAATGAAAACTGTAAATTGCTGAAGGAATTTCTCTCCTGCAGGCTTGCACGGAAAGAAATGGTAAGAACGGAGCTTAAAATGTAGAAAATAAAAATAGATGTAATGGGAGAAATAGGAAAAAATCCATTCACTCTCAGTAACCCAACAGACAAAGATTCAGTAAAAATATGAAAGATTTCAATTGCCTTATCAACCAAATTTACTTAATCGACTATCATGGAACAGTATATCCAGCCACTTCAGAAGGTACACTGATTTGCAAGTGCACATTCGCTAAAATTGATTATGTGCTGTGCCTTAAAATAAGTCTCAAAACTTATCAAGGGATTGGAATCATACCAAATATATTCCCTAGCTAAAAGAATGTTAAATTATAAATCAATGGCAATCAAATACATAGGAAGACCCCACGGCATAAAACAAAGCAAGAGGTGTGTGTGCGCGAGAGAGAGAAGGGGGAAGGATTGGGAGAAAGACATAGAGACAAAGAGGAAGTGAAAGACAGACACGGAGACAGAGAAAGCCCTATATATTTTTAAAATTAAGATAATTTTTAAAAACTCACTGGTCATAGGAAAAAAAATCCCAAGAGGAATTACAGAAGATTTGACGTGTCCGAAACATGTTCTACAAAGACCGATACACAAATGTTTATAGAACCTTTATTTGTTACAGTCAAAACATGGAAATAACCCAAATGCCCAACATCTGAAAAAAAGGAGAAACTGTGATGGATTTGTTCAAGGGAATACCGACCGCAATAAAAATGAATAAGCTACTGACAAAAACAACGTCATAATGAATCTCAAGTGTTCTATTGAGTTAAAAACCTACAGACTACTTTCTTATTATGAAGTAATATAAGAAGAGAAAAACATTTTCAGGGCCAATAGAAGTCAGATAAAGGTTTCCTCTGTGGAAGAGTTAATTGGTGGAGAATGGTTAGATGGGGTGATTTTCTAAGATAATGAAAAAAGTTCTGTATCCTAAATTGGTTCATTGTCATATGGATGTATACAACAGACAAAAGGCAGCAAAGACAGTACTTTAAATCTATGCATTTTCTATGTGTAAGTTACATCTCAGTAAAAAATATATGTTTTGATCCAACATCTCATGTCTTTATAAAACCTGGAAAAAAATTTTCTCTCTCAAGCACAAAGCAATGAAAGGAAAAAAAAGAGTAAAACCGAGAAGCAAATGGTTTACTATCTGGCACAAATTCTATTCAAAAAGCAAATATAAACTATAATGCACTTGAGATTTTCAGATGAGGATTAACTTGCAAATATGAAAAAAAATCCATCTGAACCTTAGCATTATTTTGAGGGAAGTTTCTATTCTTCAATGGATTATATTTTTCTCCAAATGATTTATAAAATATTTTACTGTATCTATTGGCTTGCTCCGCTGTGAGTTTTAGTCGTGAGGAACAAAAACAGAAATAACAGCTATGGTGTATGGTTTCGGCCTGTAGGCAAAGGATAGAGCAAATTAATTAGTGGCAATTCAGGGAAGCAAGTTGAATTGTAGATTCAAATTCCATTAAGTTATTAGCTGTTTTTTTTCAAGTCATGTCAGCTTTCTATATTTTATTGTATCCTAATTTGATACTAAAACAAATCCCACAATCTAAAGTTTATTTTT
>NW_026652282.1:2519362-2574201 GCF_009828535.3 Hylobates moloch
TCATTTTTTAAATACACTCAGGAAATCCTCAAGGTTATGTTGTTTCTAATGAGTTGAAAGCTTTACATTCTGTTCCCCCAAATAACTGACATTATTGAAGATGTGTACCAAACAGAAAAATGATTTTTTTTCTGGCCTGTCGTGATTTTGTAGGTGAGATAATTAGATTAGCTTAGCAATATTCTTTTTTCTTTTTCACAGCAATTACATCATACTTTTCTATATGTGTACTTATGAGGGCTCATCTGAAAAATTGGCAGGTTCCTTAGTGTCCTGGAGTGTGTGATGGCTTTAATACATTTTAAGAGAGAAAAATAAATTTAAAAAATGATTTTCTTAGCATCATTAAGAAAATAAGCAACTGGATCTTAAAAAAAATTATCAGTTTATTATGTGTACCTGTTAAGAATATAAATGAAGAAAAAAACAAATTTTATAATATCTTTTAATTAGTTCCACTCACTGACATTAACTTTTGAGAGTCAGTTTTATGTTTCTAACAGTGAAATTCAAAATCTCCACTTCTTCAACTTTCTGTAGTAAGGTGTCATTTTTTTGGAATCACTTATCAGTGAGCTATGCCACCCAAGGCAGTTTTTCAAAATCTGACCATTTTAAAAGGAAACATTCATTTTAACAAATGGGCTATAATTTGATGTCTTCTTTAAATACTGAATACCATTTAAATAAGAGTTTCCCAAATTGTGTTGTTAGGCACACTAACGATATAGGATAGTATTTCATACATGAAATGTATTACATAAGCTGTATTAAAATCCTGTAAAATTGTTCCTTTTAGAGATACATTTTTATCAGAGGCTAACTTAGCTTATTGTCTTTACAAATAGTGTCTCACTAAGGTAAAATGAATACAGAAAAGAATGTATACTCCATAAGTATGCAGCTCAAAGCACTTTGGTAAAAAACTGTTGTATCCAAGTAAGCATCACTAAGAACAAGATGTAAAACATCTCTATCCTCCCAGGGAAGTTCTTCATGCCTGTTTCCAACAAATGCCATTCGTCAAGCCAACCACTTCTCTTGACTGATCTTGAACTTCCTATTATGACATCAGTCTTGAATGACCTTGAACTTCATATTAGGGAAGCACACACTCTGTATTCTTTTGTGTCTGGCTTCTTGCAGTGATTAAATTTTTTTGAGGTTCATTTATGCTATTCTTGAATTAGTAGCATTTATTTTTGTTTGCTTAATTCCTGAGAAGTATTTCATTGATGGGCATTTAGTTTTGCTTAATTTTACTTGTTCTTGAAACTCACGGTCAAAATCATGAATATCAATGACTGTACGGTGTGGTATTTAATCCCAAGATGACTTGGGAATCATCTTCTTCTTCTTTTTTTTTTTGAGAAGGAGTCTCACTCTGTCACCCAGGCTGCAGTGCAGTGGCACAATCTCAGCTCTGCAACCTCCGCCTCCCTGGTTCAAGTGATCCTCCTCCCTCAGCCTCCCGAGTAGCCCCATCACACCCGGCTAATTTTTGTATTTTTTTAGTGGAGACGGGGTTTCACTATGTTGGCCAGGCTGGTCTCGAACTCCTGACCTCAAGTGATCTGCCCGCCTCAGCCTCCCAAAGTGCTGGGATTACAGTCGTGAGCCACCGCATCTGGCTGATCTTCATGTATAAGCATCATGCTGACCTATCCAATTAAAACTGTACCATCTAGCTGTATATGCTTTTATTATTGTAAGAAATTGTTGTCAATAGTAACTCAAGGAACTGGGCATTAAATTAAAATTGTCAAAAGTGACATTGAATCCTCCTGATATTACTTAAAATATGTATTTTACCCATTGGTTGAACACTCTTAAATAGAACCTGGTGGAGAATCTAAAATCTAACAACAGCAACAGAAGACAAATTGCCACTCTGTTACTCACAAGGGAAACTGATTGAACAATCCATTTTTGTTGGCAGTTACCCATTTCTCCCTAAGAAATGATCACCTTTAAAAAATTAGATTCAAGAATTTGAAGATGCCTACTCTTCTTATAACATCCACGTGAACACTAAGGCCATGATCAATTCTAATTCTTGGAAATCATTTTCTTTTATGCATGGAAGTTCAGGACATACTGGCAGCATATCATTTTCATTGTGAATATTTGCTGATAGTTATCTCTTTAAATTCTTGTTCCTCTCAAATTACAAAAGGCAGCTTAATTTTCCAAGGACAATTAACTTTTCGAAGGAGGCATTCTTAACGAGTGACCTATACATGCGTACAAAATCCCGTCAAATTCTGAAAAGATGCATGTGTTCATTGTTCTGGACGAGGCCAATAATTTTGATCAGTTACTCAAAAGTGTTTGTGACTCCAAGGATGTCAAAAATTGCTACTTAAATGATGATATTCTGCTTACTCTTGCGGATATTTTGAGAAATGTCAGAAAAAAATCTTATGATATAGGAAACCCATCTGTCAGCTCTCAAAATAAAGCTCAGTGATTCCTGTTTTCAGACAGCAGCAAACATTTCTGTAAAATCAAATTATCTTCTTCTGATAAATCCCATCAAAGGTTCAGACTGCTCAAAAAGTAAGTGTAAATTTTAAATAAGACAAAAACTTTTGCCAAATTATAGAATGGATACAATTGAACACTTAATGGTTTTTATTTACTTATTTTTTTTTTTTTTTTTTGAGGCAGAGCCTCGCTCTGTTGCCCAGGCTGATCTCTGCTCACTGCAACCTCCACCCCTGGGTTCAAGTGATTCTCCTGCCTCGGCCTCCCGAGTAGCTGAGATTACAGGCATGCGCCACCATGACCAGCCTGAACACTCAGGGTTTTAGATGGTGTGAAAAAGATGTACACAACAGAATGGTTACCTACTCACAACTATTCCTATATTGGGACAGAGTAAAAAAGTTATATTCAGAAACTGATTTTAAGAGGGCATAGAATAGTTTTATTAATGTTATAATTTCATACTTAAAAGGTAGCATTAAAATAATTTCTGGTTTACTTTTTTAAAAAGAGCAGTTTTTTCTGTCAGTCCACAAATTTAGGAAGAAGATGGTTAAATTTCAGTCTGGTCTTCGCAAAAATAACGAGCATGAACATTTGGGATTACAAGTCTTATTTAAAGAATTGCGTCATTTGAAGCTGAAATTAAATATGTAAATGCTAATGATTTATTTTACACACCTCACACTAACATAAATAATTTCATACTACCATATGTACAAGTAATTTGCTCTTGTTGACCCTGATGGATTTATCAACTCTTATAAATGTTGAGTCACTTACAGGACACACACGCACATACACACTCACATACATACACACATACACACATTTTTTATCATGGAAATATAGTAAGTCTTTAAATAAATCCAATCTTAGGTAAAAAAATGACTATAATTTTAATATTTAATTTTTTTTATTTCTTGGGAAGAATAAAAAGCATCTGAAAACAGGTATAAGACCTGATTCCTTTGTCACTTAAACCCAAATCAGAAAAAAAAAAGAGAGAGATTGAATTAACTAGAACAAATTGCAATTATTTAAAGACTTCTAAAGCATCTCATATGCTTAGGAAACTGCATGTAACATTTACTTTTGAGGAGTAAGTCTCATTTTTAACCAAAGAATAGGGTAAAGAATACTGCATCTGAAATTACAAACTACTTCTCATATGGCCATTCTGGTGCCTACGGCCTTTTTTCTGTCTCTTCCTGAACAACCTGTGTCCCCACCCAAATCTCATGTCAAATCGTAATCCCCAGTGTTGAAGAGGGGCCGGGTGGGAGGTGACTGGATCATGGGGGCGGATTTTCTCCTTGCTGTTCTCGTGATACGGAGTGAGTTCTCACGAGATCTGGTTGTTTAAATGTGTGTAGCACTCCCCTTCTCTCTCTCCTCCTCCTCCTCTGGCCATGTGAGGAGTGCCTGCTTCCCCTTCACTTTCTGCCATGGTTGTAAGTTTCCCGAGGCCTCCCCGGCCATGCCTCCTATATAGCCTGTGGAATCATGAGCCAATTAAACCTCTTTTCTTTATAAATTACCCAGTCTCAGGTAGTTCTTTACAGCAGTGTGGGAATGGACTAATTTATTTCTGTCTATTTTTTAAAGTGGTTGGATAGCAAATACTATGGCTTTCTGTGCAAACTAGTCAACTCTATCTAACATTGTAGAGTAGGTAGCCATAGATGATGTTGTCATGTTCCAATAAAACTTTATTGACAAAAACAGATGGATGGCTTAGTTTGCAAACTTGATATAGTGGACAAGGAAAATGAGAAAGCCGGTGTCATTTTGTTTTATAAGGGCTAGAGTTGGAATGAGGGATTGCTGTATTGTTTAGAAGGGGTAGGCACTTGAGCCCAGTTGACCACAAAGATGAGTGCAAAGCTCTTACTAAGGGGCATGAAAAATCTTAGGCAATGTCTGGGTATTCTATGTTCTTTCCCTAACATCTGAAAAAGTCTTTTCTATTCTGATTAAAGTGCTTTCTGAAATCATCATTCAAAAGTACATTTGAAAAGATCCAGTAATGAGAGCATTTCTCTGAATTTCCACAATACGTTATAAAAGCTGAACTATATTCTCCATGTATTGGAAACCACTGAAGATGAGAAGGGAGCCAAAAGTAGTGTCTTCTCGCAGATCAGGTCCCCCAGTCCTCTGGCTGTTGCATTTGGCTGACACAGACTTCCTATGACAGAACTGATAAACCACTAAATAATAGTGTCTTTAGAAGGATGGATCATCATTTGCAAAATTTATTTCTTGCAGGGTGACAGTTTGTGAGCTTAGATGTAGATAAAAAAAAAAAGAATTTTCCCAATATCAAACTCTCTTTAATAAGCCCCAATAGGGGGCCCCTTCGGAAATTATTGAGAACACATTATTAAATTTTTTTCTTTCTCAAATATCTACCATTCCAAAGGTACTACTTTTACTAGAAAAGTCAATCAGTATTTTGTTGTAGCTGATGGTATGGGTGAGGCACATCAACTCACTGGATTACATTTACCCTTAAACTGTTTCTATGTGCCATGATCCATCTTCTCTGTGTGTATGCATGTGCATGTGTGTGTGTTTGTTGGAATATTTGTTTGTGTTTTTGGTTCAACACCGCACTTCTGTAACTCTCTTGAGAAATCTGTCCTTATGCTATTGTGATCTCCACGTGAAAGTACAAAAAGACTCGGAACTGTCTGGGAGGTATTTCCCCCAGGGAGACCAGTAGGCAGTGGCTGACATATGTGTACTTGTGAAAACCTGTCTTTCTGTATTCAAACTAAGAAGACCCAGGATTCACTCTTCAGTGTTCCTATGAAATGAGGCAGAGTCTTGGAATTTTCTCATCTTTTTATTCATTGTGTGGCTTCCCCCATCTTTCCCTTATCTGTTTCTTAATAATGAGGACACTTGCTTAATAATTTATTGCACAAGAATACTCCTCTTGTGGCTTGGTTCTTTGGTGTCCCACTTATTACAATAAAATCAATATTATAAGCTGCCAATTTAATGAAAAAATCCAAGTAGACCATGAAATGCAAATGATTGAACCAGGTGGTATCAGACTGCGAGATACGTTGGTGTGATTTTACTAAGCTAGATTTTAGGTTTCTTTGATTAAAAATATAAAAAACAATGCTACAAATTTCCAAATGATCAGCTTTTTTCTTCCATTTGATCTGTGGAATTTGGGAGATGAAACCATCAAGTGATCTTTCTGTAGTTGCGGTTTCATGGCATTTGAGAGGAAACGTTGGACTCCTTTCTTTTACGCAAGGGACATTTGTGCCTGGCTGGTTTGATAAAACCATGTAAAAATGGCTGTGTCAATTTAAAGTCACTGTCTGTTTATTGGTAAGATATAAGAAGAGTGGTCACTGTGGTGTGTAGAATAAAGCCTCCATACATTGAATATACGTAAACAAATGGCTGTATCCAAAAGGTATCCATATCCTAACCCTGAAAGCTGTGAATATATTAGATTGACCAGAGGAGAGGAATTAAAGTGGTTGGTGGGATTAATGTTGTTAGTCAGTTGACCTTAAACTGTGGAGATTATCCTGGATTATTTGCGTGTGCACGATGTAATTACAAGTTTCCTTCTATGTGGAAGAGAGATTCAGAAGAAGGGTTAGCATAATAGAGATGGTTTTGTAAGAAACACTCTATTGGTCATTGCTGGTTTTGGAGTGGGATGACTAGCATGAGTCCAGAAATACAGGAAACTCCTAGAAGCCAGGAAGATCAAGGAAACAGATATTTATCTAGAGCCTCCAGAAGGAAACATGATATTACCAATGCCTTGATTTTAGCCCAGGGAGACCTCTAGGACTTTAGAAGAGTAAGATCTATACCTGCGTTGTTTAGACATTAAGTTTCTGGGAATTTGTTACAGAAACAACAAAAAACCCATACAGTCATCCCTGAGCCTCACCGAAACTTTCACCCTCTCAAGTCCCTCCATGAAACAAAGGACAATGATCAAATACATGATAGTACTGATGATAACACGAGCTTCAGGAATAAATAACGGCGTGAAAGCTGTTCTGGACTCTAGAGAACATTTTTTCTTTGTTCTTTCTGGAATCGACCATCTACCTGTTGGAATTCTACTGGCTTTTATCTGGTGGCAATATTTAATGAGGGTGCTTTTCCCCACCTCTCACCAAGGATTGAGCTAATAATCTGGCCAGGCCAACATTTCTATGCCTCTCAGTTTACATTCCGTTAAACAGAAGCAGAACAAAGACTGAATTAAGTCTACCAACCCAAGACAAGCAAACTCAGAGACACCTGAGACCTGCAGCTGGTGGTAGTTCAAGGTTCCACCAGAGAGCTGCCCAAAGGAGTTAAATCAACATAGCTTGTGGTTTAAAGGCTGTTCCTACAGTAAAAACCAAGGGAAAAGGATTCCAGCTTCCACTGATGTTCACGAGTTCCATTTTACATGAATTTGAAGTAAAGGTAATGCCTTCAGGCATAAATGTACTGCAGCTGCAAAACCCACACACCTGAAATCCTAGAGAATTCTGAGCATTTGGGACAGAATCTTAAGGACCTGCTGATTTGTAAAATGCGTAGAAGTATGTTAGATCAATGGTGAGACATTTCTGGTGGTGCTATTTCACCCGAGGCTGTGAATGGCTGTGATGTAAGGCAAAAGTGAGGCAAGAGCAAGAATCCTCCCAGCTAGTATCTATTGTTGCAATAATAAACTCTTTATTTACTATTTATCTTTTGCATAGAAAAATTATAGGTGTGGCTGGGTGCAGTGGCTCAGGCCCGTAATCCCAGCACTTTGGGAGGCCTAGGCAGGTGGATCGCTTGAGTCCAGGAGTTCAAGACTAGCTTGGGCAACATGATGAAACCCCATCTCTACAAAAAAATACAAAAAAAAATAATAGTGGGTCGTGGTGGCACGTGCCTGTGGTCCCAGTTAGTTGGAAAGCTGAGGCAGGAGAATCACTTGGGCCCAGGAGGTGGAGATTGCAGTGAGCTGTGATCATGATCACACCACTGCACTCCAGCCTGGGCAATAGAGTGAGACTGTCTCCAAAAAAAAAAAAAAAAAAAAAGGAAAGAGAAAAAATAAGAAACGTTATATGTGCAATACTTGTCACTTAAGGTAAATATTTTAAAAATGCTTCTAAAAATGCTTCTATTTATTTTTTACAGCAGTTTTAAACTCACAGGAAAATCAAGAGGAAGGTACCCTTGCCCCCATACATGCATAGCTTTCCCCATTATGAACATCCTAAACCAGAGCGGTACTTTGATTACACAGTTGTTACAATCGATGACCCTACAAATTGAATTTACTTTTGCGATGGTCCTCATCTTCTTATACTTATTTTCTATAATCTTAATCAAGGGTTGTATGTTAGGTCAGATTCTCTGAAAAGCAGTCAAGACATGCAACATATTTATTAGGGGGATACCTTAAGAGTTCAGTTTACGCAATTGCTAGCAAGGTAGCTCTCTCCTGGCTACTAAGCGATATTTCACAGTGTAGGATCCTCCCTCTTTCATTCTACTCTTTCTTTTTTTTTCTAAATTTCTCTTTGCTCTTCCTTCTATTCATTTTATCTCTTCTCCCATTTTGTCTATGTATTAGTTCTTTTTCACGCTGCTGCTAAAGACATACCTGAGACTGGGTGATTTATAAAGAAAAAGGGGTTTAATGGACTCCTACTTCCACGTGGCTGTGGAGGCCTCACAGTCATGGTGGAAGGCAAAAGACATGTCTTACATGGCAGAAAACAAGAGAGAATATGAGAACCAAGTGAAAGGGTTTCCCCTGATAAAACCATCAGATCTCATGAGACTTATTCACTACCATGAGAAGAGTATGGGGGAAACTTCCCCCATGATTCAATTATCTCTCACCAGGTTCCTCCCACAACATGTGGGAATTAGGGAAGCTTCAAATTAAGATGAGATTTGGGTGAGAACATGGCCAAACCATATCAGTGTATACGGACATCCCCATGATAAATCACCATCGCCTCCACCATTATCAATATCATTATCACCATCACCATCATCATCACTGTCACCATCATCATCATCATCACCATCACCATCATCATTATCACCATCATCACCGTCACTATCATCATCATCATCATTATCATCACCATCACTATCATCATCACCATCACCATCATCATGATCACCATCATCACTGTCATCATCATCCTCATCATCCTCATCATCATCATTATCATCACAGTCACCATCATCAACATAATGGCCATCAACACCATCGCCATCATCACCATCATCATCACCATTACGGTAATCATTTTCTTAAACAATCAATATTTTCTATAGTGTATGAGCTTCTTGGTTTTCCCAGTGTTGTATGGATTTGCCACATGGCAGCTTGTGAAACTTTATATGCAAACCTTAAAGCCTTTGTGCTGAACACATTTCCATGTGTTTTGAAGCAAACTGCTCATCTGAAGTACAGAATCCCACAGTATTCCTTGAGTGAACTACCAAGAATCTGGAGAATTTTTCTGTCTCCACTACTTCCGATATTTGCAGACTTTTGGGTAATTTTTTCCCTTTTAAGTTGACTTTGTTATTTTAAAGTCTGCCTGAGAACCTAAGAGAATAGTAGACTTGAGTTGAGGTAACAGATCTACATGAGTACACATACTCGCGAGCTGAATAGGTTTCAGTGACTCCCAAAGAGTTGACTCATTCATACTGTTGTAACAATTTTATTATACAGTTGATTCTTGAACAACATGGGGGTGAGGAGCACAGCCCCTCTGTGCAGTCAAAAATCCGCATAGAACTTTTGACTCCTCAAACATTTAATTACTAATAGCCAACTGTTGACCAGAGCCTTACTGAAAAGAAAAACAGTTGATTAACACATTTTTTATGCTATATGTATTATATATTGTGTTCTGAAAAGAATGTAAGCTAGAGAAAAGTCTTTAAGTGGAAGTGGATCATCTTAAAAGTCTTCATCCTCATCCTCTTCAGGTTGAGCAAGCTGAGGAAGAGGAAGAGGAAGAGGAAGAGGAGGGTTCGGTTGTGCTGTCTCTGCGGTAGTAGAAGTGGAAGGAAATCTGTATATACATACACCTATGCAATTCAAACCTGTTTTGTTCAAGGGTCAATTGTATATTAAATGTGTACATAATATTTTCTTTGGCAGGAAGGAGTGACTCCTCACAGCATAAATTTTTAAAATGTCAAAATATATTGTTTCTTGCTCTGCCAATGATGGTTTCCTCAAAGTTTGAGCTGTTCATTTGCTGCCACTTACATTTTTCACATAAATATCCAGTAAGAAAATAGCATTCCCTGTCACTGGGCTTTCTCATGCTGGCTCAACAATGAATATTTCTTTGCCTAACTAAAGGGAGATTTTTTTTTAATTTGTGATTTAATCTGCAATGTATAAGCTTGCACTGAAATTGGCACAATTCATAGCTATTTTCTAACTGTGGATTTTGTGATGTGTACAGTTTCAGTTTTTTCTGATAGATTATAAATATGTGTGGAATTTTCGCAAATTAACTATGCTTTGAAATTCGTTTCTAGTATATAGAAGAGGGCACTAAACTCAATCAACAAATCTAGCTTTTAGGCGCCAACTTGGCCTCTGAGGATGCATGGAAACTCTTGGGGAAAATAGGAGGTTTAAATAGCTGTAAATTCTGGCATTTGAATTAATATTCATCGTAGACTTGAATGCAATATCTACCACGCAGCTCAAGATGTACTCATTAGGGTCATCCATCTTCTTTACGCCTTGAAACTTGAAGCAAGATCTAAGTCACGAGGAAACAAATTGCCATCATAAACACAGCAAAAACTTTCAAATACCGCAGATGTAAATACTGAATACAAATTAGCCAGGGATGAGCTCTGTAACTTCAGGACTTACCTCATCTCTCTCAATATCTAGTACTTCAGAGGTGTAAAAAAGCTAATAATGGCCGGGCACGGTGGCTCACACTTGTAATCCCAGCACTTTGGGAGGCCAAGCCGGGTGGATCACTTGAGGTCGGAGTACGAGACCAGCCTGGCCAACGTGGTGAAACTCCATCTCTACTAAAAGTACAAAAATTAGCTGGGCATGGTGGCACATGCCTGTAGTCCCCGCTACGGAACTGTGAGTCAATTAAACCTATTTTCTTCATACAGTACTCAGTCTCAGGTAGTTCTTTATAGCAGTGTGAAACAAATTAATACAGAAAACTCCTCACAGCAAATATGACTAGGAGGGCTCAGAAATCTTATAGTCATGGCAGAAGGCGAAAGGGAAGCAAGCACCTTCTTCTCACGGTGGCGAGAGAGAGAGAGTGAAGCGTGAAGTGCCACACACTTTTGAATCATCAGATCTCATAAGAACTCACTCACTGTCACGAGAGCAGCAAGGGGGAAATCCACCCCCAATCCAGTCACCTCCCACCAGGCCCCTCCTCCAGTTGGACATGAGATTTTGGCAGGGACACAAATCCACAACACCTCGTTTTCTTTCCTTTGTATTAACAGCTTTACGGAAACAAAAAAGACAAAGATTAGCTATGGCTAGCAGCTCCCACACCCAGGACATGAGTTATGAGTACTGCCAAGTTTTCTGTCCACTCCCCTGGTCACAAGAGAGTGGAAACACTAAACTACCCAAGCAGGCAACCAGTGTTCTGCAATACAGAATGATCAGCATGCCGGGATTGCCCAATATGTGAGAGAAACACAGCATCCTGTAAAAGTGCATCTATCACCTGTAAAGCCTGAGTTACAATAAACAGAAGATTATGGAAAACAGACAGGGGATGTAGACTCTCATTCCCCAAGGGTAACTGATTGAAGAAAAATTCCTACTCAATAGAAATGCACAGAGAACAGAGGCAAAAAATTATTACAGATACAGAAAACAGTATTTGATTAGAACTCAATTTTTTAAGTCAAGGCATAGATACTTATGCAGAGAATAAATTTCTCATCCATTTTTTTTCTTTTCTCAGATGGAGTCTCGCTCTGTTGCCCAGGCTGGAGTGCAGTGGCGCAATCTCGGCTCACTGAAACCTCCACCTCTGGGGTTCGAGTGATTCTCCTGCCTCAGCCTCCTGAGTAACTGGGATTACAGGTGCCTGCCACCACACCTGGCTAATTATTTTGTATTTTTAGTAGAGACAGGATTTCACCGTGCTGGCCAGGCTGGTGTCGAACTCCTAACCTCAAGTGATCCACTCGCCTCGGCCTCCCAAAGTGCTGGGATTACAGGCGTAAGCCACTACACCTGGCCAAATTTCTCATCAATTTTTGAAATATTTCTTTTGCCTGATTTGCCCTGGCCAGAACTTCCAATACTATGTTGAATAGGAGTGGTGACAGAGGGCATCCTTGTCTTGTGCCGATTTTCAAAGGGAATGCTTCCAGCTTTTGCCCATTCAGTATGATGCTGGCTGTGGGTTTGTCATAAATAGCTCTTACTATGTTGAGATATGTTCCGTCAATAGTCTGCACTTTGCTCATTTAGTCTTGAAAGGTATATGCATGAAAATAATAAAATCTCTTACAAACTGAACCACAAATATTGAATTTTCTGGGAATATTTTGTGCATGATTAATCAACGTTGAAGAAACCATGTGTTCACGTAGCTCCAAATATCAGAAAAATCTCAAGAATAACTTGATAGGGATGTATGTTTTCTCATATACCAAGTAGCCCAAAATAAGGAGTCCAGTGCAGACACAGATGCTTATACTTGCCCATTGCCAGGTTCATGCTCTTTGCAGCCCCTTATCCTGCCATCCTTAGACTACTGGACTTTGTCTTTATACTGACTGCTTAATGCCTACAAAGTGGCTGCTGTGTCTTCAGGTGTCATGACCATATTCCAGGCAGAAAAGAAGGAGAAGGGGACAAAAATAAATAGAGTTATGCTATTGCCTTTATGAACCAAAGAAATGGGCTTTTTAGCTTTTCTAGCCTCTGTAATGGGGGCAGCTAAGATAGGGATTGAGAGGAATTCATCCGGTCAGCCTCAAAGGAATAATGTCAATTCAGCATCATCCTCTTTAAGAATTTACAAGAATTAGCTGATTTTAAAAAATTCAGTTTCTTCTGTGGGATATTATAATTTTTGCCTGATACAAAGTGACTCACTCTTAAGTGTTACTACTACTGAGAGTGAATTGAATCCATATATAAGACTTTTATAAAAACAACCACCTTATTAAGACAATCTGCAAGAAATTAAAATTCACCCTTATAAAATGTACAGTTTAGCATTTTTTGTATATCCCCTTTGCTGTGCAACCACCAACATTATTTAATCCCCTAATATTTTCATTACTCCAAAGGATACCCCATACCGAATAGGTCCCTATTTCTCCTTCCTCCCAGTCTCTGGAAATCAGTAGTATACTTTCTGGCTTAATAGGTTTGCATAGTTTACAGATTTTGAATTAATAGAATCATACAATATGTGGCCTTTTGTGTCTGACTTTTTCATGGAACACAATTTTTCAAAGTGCATCCATCTTTTGGCATGAATCAATTTGTCATCCCTTTTTCTTACTGAATAATGCTTTATTATGCAGTGTGGAATATGGATACGTCATATTTTATTTACCTCTGCATCAGTTGGTTGGCATATGCTTTGTTTTCTCTTTCTAGCTCTTATGAATACTGCTGCTTGAACATTTACATACGTGTTTTTATGTGGACATACATTTTCATTCTCTTGTGTCCATATCCGGGAGAGGAATGGATGGGGTCATGGGTAACTCCATGTCTAACATTTGGAGGAAGGGACAAACTGCTTTTTAAAGCGGCTGCCCCAGGTTATGTTCTTACCAGCAGTGTATCAGGATTTCAATTTCTGCACATCCGTGTCAACACTTGTTAAGGACCATCTATTCAATTTTAGCCACCCTGAGTGTGAAGTGTGACCTCCTTGTGGTTTTGATTTGCTTTTCCCTAATGACTAATGATGCTTCCATGTGTTGAGTG
Source organism: Hylobates moloch (assembly GCF_009828535.3). Classification (NCBI taxonomy): domain Eukaryota; kingdom Metazoa; phylum Chordata; class Mammalia; order Primates; family Hylobatidae; genus Hylobates; species Hylobates moloch. The sequence continues at coordinate 2,532,837 of NW_026652282.1, forward strand.
GCTATTTTTATATCTTCTTTGGAGAAATGTCTATTTAGACACTTTGCTTATTTTTTTAATAGAGCTATTTGTCTTTTTCTTGCTGAGTGCACATTCTTTTAAAGTTTCTTTGGAGGAAGTGCTTACTAGCTTGAGCAGATGGAGAAAAATAACTTGATGGGTATAAATTAAATATGAATACCTGAAAGATGCTTGTAAACTACACCTGCATCTCCCTTCCCAGCCAGGATGAATTCTTTTGTAACATCAATTAACTTTTCCTTCTGCTTTATTATGTTTATATCCTGCATTTCTATACTGTATGTTAGAAACGTTAAATGTCATTCAAAAGTTATTTTAATTAACAAGAAATGGCAATAATGTGTCTTTTGTCTTTTCTTCATAGGGATGAGAAAATGGAAGGGTTATCCTTGTTTCTGCCACATAAAAATTCCCAGAACTTTACACAAGTTTGTAAATGAAATCTAGCTTTACTCCTGTATGCTGAAATTTAAGACCCACTTTCCTCATTCCACCTTCTGTGGTAAGCTGAAAGAAACTGCCCTCTTCCACCTCCTTAACATCTTATTTTTGTGGTAAATGCTAGGGATGACATTTGTGATAGCTACAGAGAGAGCCTACTGAAATATAAATGAGAACAGGGTCTCTTTTGCTATTTAATGGGTAAGACCAAGCTTAGCGTACTCACCATAATTCAGTTCTATATTATTCTCATGTAGTTGGTTGATTTGAGCTTGTTATTGCAGTAATGAACAAGAGACGTAGAACATCAAAGGAAGAAAGGAGAGCATTTAATGTTTTATTTAGCGCTATCCCCGACCTGAGTAGGTTTTGATTAGGGAAGCAAAATTACTATTTGCATAAGTTGGTTCCAGAATTTATTTATAGCCCTATCAATGGATGACACCTCTTGTTGATTGAAAAGACCTAATTAATGGTAATTTTTATTAGAGGAAGATTGCGAATTATTGATTTATATTCTAGGGTAGCTTCTTCCTGACAATAATAGCAGCTATATCAACCAAGCCCCTTCTAATGCGTTCCCATATATGACTCAATCGCTCACCCACAAGATGCACATCCAGTGGTAGGGACCCTATTATTTTTTTCCAGCATGAAAACTACGCTGACGTATCCCTCAATTTGTCAAGAGCAACAGAAACAGGCACCCCAGGAAAGGGCAGGAAAGTCTCTCCTGCCTACCAGAATTCAACAAGGCTGCATTTGGAGACAAGGGGACCTTGAAGTTAGCGTTTGGCATATGCAGGTGGTCTGCACAGTGAGCCAAATAGGACAGAAACGAAAAAAGAAATGCAAGAGACCCAGATGTTGCAGCCAAATTATGGGACATAGTTTTGATCCTTGAAACCTATTCCCTAATTCTTATTTACTATCTTCAATGATTAAGTGCTTGACTTTATTTATCCAAACCCATTTTTGTAGCCACCCTCCCAGCTGAACCCGAGATTCTACCTGTTCCCCTGCAACCTAGTTGTTCTCTAGGACCACATCAGGAATTTGTGACCTAAGGCAATACATTTATCATCTCATGGTTTCTGTGGATTGGGAGTCTAGGCATGGTTTAGCTGGGTCATCTGCCTCAGGGTCTCTCAGAAGGCTGCCCTCAAGATAAGACTCGCAGCTGAAGTCTCATCTGAAGACAGGGAACAATCCCCTTGCAAATTCATTTGGGAGCTTCAGTTGATCTCCCCACAGACTGTCTTGTCCTCTCCCCTCACCTTCTTCCCTCTGCATAGCTTTGAGGATCTCTGTTGATATAGGCCTCAGGTCACTATTCTGCTTAAATCAGTAGTTCCACAGTGGACTTAAAATAATCCATCAATCTCTCACCAGGATGATAAGGTCATTGTCCTGGCTCAGCTTTGCAACTTCACCTTTTAAGCTACCATTCCCTCCACAGTCCAGTCCATGGAAACATCGTTTGAGTCCCATAAAGGTCCTGGCCAACCCTAATAGGTCCTCTTCTATCTAAACATTTTTTTCCCCCCTGCAATGTGGGTTTCTTCTCAGCCTTTAGAATTCAGCTCCAATGTCACTTTTTCCTGGACAATCCCTTTTCAAGTCTGCATTACCAAACCCTGTGCAATTAAAAGTCCTTACCAGTTTGAAGCTACCTCTTTATTTCCTTTTCTGATTGTTCACATCTTTTTTGGGGGGCGGGGGTCTCACTCTTTCACCACGCTGGAGTGCAGTGGCACAATCTCAGCTCACTGCAACCTCCCGGGTTCAAGTGACCATTCCACCTCAGCCTCCCAAGTAGCTGGCACCACAGGTGCACACCACCATCATACCCATCTAATGTTTGTATTTTTAGTAGAAATGAGGTTTCACCATGTTGGCCAGACTGGCCTTGAACTCCTGACCTCAGGTGACCCGCCCGCCTTGGCCTCCCAAAGTGCTGGGATTACAGGCATGAGCCACTGTGCCCAGCCTGTAAGCTCTCCTTCTATTTAACACTGTGTGCGTCCCACAAGCTTGGAAGGAGCCAGGCATGTAAACATCACTAAATAAACAACCCTTGGTGAGACCAAGTTTAAGAAAACAGACATCTGAGCAATCATTTGACGCTTCACAGTGTCAGTCTCTCAGCTTTAAAATGCGTACCTCTTTAAAGAACTACAAGTGTCAATATATTCCAAATTAGGATACAATTTTTTACTGACATCAAACAACAAATTTCAAGGTGAAATAGAATTTCAAATGAAATTTCCAATGAGAAATGTAATAGAGACTACATCAGCATCAGAGATTTTACTGGACGTGATCTTCTGTGTGACACAAAACAGACAAACCCATCAAAAAGTGGGATAAGTACACGAATAGACAATTCTCAAAAGAAGATGTACAAATGGCCAAGAAACACATGAAAACATGCTCAACACCGCTAATGATGAGGGAAATGCGAATCCAAACCACAATGCGATACCACCTTACTCCTGCAAAAATGGCCATGATCAAAAATTATAATAATAATAGATGTTGTCACGAATGTGTTGAAAAGGGCACAGTTTTACACTGTTGGTTGGAATGTAATCTAGAACAATCCCTATGGAAAACAGTGTGGAGATTCCTTTAAGAGCTAAAAGTAGATTTACCATTTGACCTAGCAACCTCACTCCTGGGTATCTACTCAGAGGAAAAGAAGTCATTATATGAAAAAGATACTTGCACGTGCATGTTTATAGCAGCACGATTTGCAATTCCAAAAATATGGAACCAGCCCAAATGCCCATCAATCAATGAGTGGATAAAGAAAGTGTGATATATATACATGTACCATGAAATACTACTCAGCCATAAAAAGGAACAAAATAATGAAATAATGGTGTTTGCAGCAACTTGGATGAAATTGGAGACCATTATTTTAAGTGAAGTAACTCAAGAATGGAAAACCAAACATCCTATGTTCTCACTCGTAAGTGGGAGCTCAGCTATGAGGATGCAAAAGCATAGGAACAATACAGTGGGCTGCGCTGGTGGCTCATGTCTGTAATCCCAGCACTTTGGGAGGCTAAGGTGGATGGATCACTTGAGGTCAGGAGTTTGAAAGCAGCCTGGCCCACCTTGGTGAAACCCTGACTTTATTAAAAACACAAACATAGCCAGGCTTGGTGGCGTGCATCTGTAGTCTCAGTTACTCGGGAGACGGAGGCAAGAGGATCACTTAAACCTGGGAGGTGGAGGTTGCAGTGAGCCAAGATCTTGTCACTGTACTCCAGCCTGGGAGACAGAGTGAGAATCTTTCTCAAAAAAAAAAAAAAAAAAAAAAATACAATGGACTTTTGAGACTCAAGGGAAAGGGTGGGAGGTGGGTGGTGAGGGATAAAAGACTACACATTGGGTAGAGTGTACACTGCTCGGGTGATGGGTGCCCCAAAATCTCAGAAATCACCACTAAAGAACTTAATTGTGCAACTAAACACCACCTGTTCCCCAAAACCCTATTGAAATTTGAAAAATAAAATAAAATAAAATAAAATGCATTCTCTGTAAAAAAACAAACAAGCAAAACCAGACATGTTCCAATTCAGGGTCTCCCATGCTATAAAGAGCTGAAGTTGAGAGTAATATATTTGTGTATGCCTCTTCCCATCATTTTGAAGTGACTACCATGTTTTCCTAGAACCGAGTTTACGAGCACTAAATATAATCATTCTCGGATCAGTGGACAACACAGTGGAAATGGCTCTAGTTTGAGATGCTGAAATTTTCCAATGAAATATTTTGGAATTTCTCCTCCCCATTCCTCCCAGAGGACCTACTATGAATCCAAGGTTATTAACAAAATATATATTCATATAATGGTGTCAAAGGTTCTATTTCCCTGCTGATTGACAGTAAAATCCAGGTTGGGTTGGCGCTTCTGTTTCCTCTGGGAAGTGGAATGGAAAGAACTGTTCATGCAGCTGGAAGGAATTCTACAAAACCATAGACTCTTCCGCTTGACAGTAAGTTCACCTGTCAAGCAGCTCTACTCGCATACGCAAGACGGTGAGAAGTGCCTTAATTGGATTTTCAGGAAGATAGATGGGAAGTCATGCCACTTGGGTTGTCACTTCTTATTTCAACACACTCCCTACTCACACCCTCCATTATCCATTCGGCCTTCCCCATTTCCACCTGAAATTCTTGCTGCCTCTCCTGACGCAGAGCGGATAGCACCACCTACTGGGACACTCGCGTTGCTTCATGGAACGTGGTGGCATTTATTTTATTTCTGTTATTTTATTTTCTGTCATTTTATTTCTGTTATTTTATTTCTCTGCTGCAATACTTCTTTCCGATTATAATATGATAAATAGGGATGCCTAAATCTATTTATAGTATTCATATCCTGTATATGATATTCTTTTTAAAATTTTAATTTTAAGTTCTGGGGTACGTGTGTTAATGATATGCTAATTCTAAAGCCCTATGAGGGCAAAGAGGAAGAAAGTAAGTCATTTATTCATGATTAAACAGCTGGAAAGGGTGGGACCTTGGAATTCATGTCAGGCTGGCTTCAGATGTGAAGCTTTTTCACCTATCACAAAATGTTGTCTCCTAATGAGGGAATCATTGTGTACTTCGCTTATATTGACACACTTTTCAAAGGTTCCTAATAAACTTCATATAAAGCATCTTTAACGGCTTAGGAAAACAAACTCCACGTGTGCATAACAGGTTAGACTATAGTGGGTATATATTAAAGCTTCCTACTGATCAAGAAAATTGGGAAAAAATCCAGTAACTGTGTTCCATAAAACCCTTGGAGAATTGTATGTTCTATTGTCTATTGTAGATACCTCAGGGACTACTCATCAACACATTGATTCCGGTTTACTTATGGCAGAAAAATTTTCTATTATACAGTCAGATTTTAGTACAATTAATCTTAGCAGCATATTCAGTTTTTGTCACTGGTGAGATTATGTGACCTATACATACACACATATATGCATGTGTGTGTGTCTGTGTGTGTGACACACATACTATATATTTATAGTATTTATTTTACACAAACACATCCTTAGCCATACATAATATACTCCTGCAAGTGTGCATGTGTGCATAAGATTTTAGGCAATACAAATAATACCTAAAGTAGAAAGTGGAAGTTGTTCATTGGTTTTTTTCTGAAGAGACAATATAGATGTAAGTGTAACCGGATTGTGGCGAATTGACCATGATACTATGTATATAGTATATTTAGATACTGTATATATAGAGTATATGTAGTATATTTAGACACTATATATAAAGTGTATATAGTATATTTAGATACGACATATAGTGCATATATTTATATAGGATATATATTTATATAGTATATACATTGTATATAGTATATATACTTTTACTATACATATAGTATATATATTTTTTACATTCGCAAGTAATGGCTCTTATGAAGCTGGGAGAATAAGATGAACATGAAGGGTTTGCTACATGGTGTGAACTAATGTCTTTGATAGAGGCAGAATGCCATCATTCATGTCACTAGATAGGCCAAAAAGATGCTAATATTAAAAGACTCGTCACACATCCCAAGTATCCTCTTTTTCCTTATTAGCATAGACTTACTTTGCTTTGAAATGAACAACATCAACAGATGAATGGCTAAGGAAAATGTGGTATATCTACACAATGGAATACTATCCCGACTTTAAAAAGAAGGAAATCCTGTCATTTTCGAGAACATGCATGAACATGCAGGGTGTTACGCTGAGTGAAATACGCCAGACACAGAAAGACGGACACTGCATGATCTCACTCATATGTGGAGTGTATGAAAAAGCCCACTCATGGAAACATAGAGAAGAGTGGTGCTTACCAGGGGCATGGATAAGAGGAATGGGGTGGTATTAATCCAAGGATACAAAATTTCAGCTAGACAGGAGGGATAAATAATAAGTTTTGGGGGGAGAGATACGCTTATGAGCTCGGATCAATGAGTCCACACTGAACGCATGTATCGCAACATCACTTTGTACCCCATAAATAGATATGAATATTATTTGTCAATATAGAATTAAAACATAAGAGAATCTGGGTGCAAGGTATATGGGCACAATCTGTACTGCCTTTGCAACTATTCTGTCAATCTAAAAGTATTCTAAATAAGAAGTTTAATTTTTAAAAGTTAAAAAAGGAAAAAGATTGTGTTTCTAATTCCATGAGAAATCCCAGGGAAAGTAAAGGTTCATTTGGAAACATTGTTTGTAGCATTTGCAAGAGTCTGTCAGAACTCATATGCAATCGTTGTGTTTGAAAATAAAAGTTCGTGTGCTCTAGAAAGCTTTGTGTATAATTATTTTTGAGTGTATGTGTGTCTGTATAGATAGGTACACTGGATATGTATGCATTACAATATGTATCTATATATTTATTATACACAATATATGTTTTTTCACACACATATGCATGCAGACACACACACACACATGCACATATGATAGCCAGTACAAGACTAGAATACTATATTACAGGACCTTGTGTTTTACTCACTATTACACATGAATATATATTAAGGCTTCTAACTGATAAAAACTTGAACAAATTCCAGTAACTCTGTGTTCCATAAAACTCTTGGGAAATTGCCATAATGATATATTTCTCAATGTCATCTCTTCGTCTTCCCAGGGAGATTATAAAGATGTTTATCGGGAAGAGGAAGAAATAGTAGAGAAGTAAGTGCAGAAGGGAGAAAGAAAGAAGAAAGAGGGAAGGACATCTTTCTCTCCACACCAAGCTAGGAAAAACATATCATTCTCAAAATGGATAGAAATATTTTTATCTATCCACATCACGATGTGGCCTTGATGGTAACTTGGAAATTGACCAAGAAAGTGAATTTTGGTGACGAGTTACCTTGTCTCCAGGCAAAGCCTCTGTTCCCTCATTAAAAAGAAAACACATAAAATAAAATACCACAAAGTATAGGGTCAGACTGCCAAGTGGAGCTGGGGTACAAACTTCTTGACTCAATGATTAGGGAAGAACAAAATCAGTCTCTTCATCAGGTATGTCAGCAGAGTGCCTGACTGGCTTTTAAATTTGTAATTTTTATTTTGGGGGAATAATTATGGGGATGAAACTTTAGTAGTTTTTCTTTCCTTCCCTCAAGACCATGCACATCGTGTCTGAGATTCCCACCTCCCCACTACCCTGAACTTTCCCTTGTTTGGTTTATCTCCTCCTCTAAATTTAGTCCAGCATAATCTTCTCCACTTTCTCTGTTCCCTGTTTCCTTACGGTGCATCTGCACTCTAGATCTGCATCGGGCAGTTTCTCTCCTCCTACGGGACGGAAACAAGGCATAATCTTCTACTTCTGTTTTATTCCCACAGGCCCTAGTTGTGTGCTTGCTGTAAAGATGCCAAATGAACAAAGATAATTAATTTTTTTTTAATTCTGCCAACGTGTTAAGCAGAGTTCCTAGAAGTCAGCAGCATAGAGTTACGGCACCTTCGTTCTTCAAATATTACTTAACAGCAGACTTGAAAATGAGTCAGATGACCCTGGATCCTTTGAGATTTTTTATGAGTTGATGACAAATTCTCAAATCTGCAATTTTGTTTTATGTTTAACTGGACCCCAGTGGTGCAAGCTGGCCAAACGCTCTTCCTGGTGAGCAGATAAGCATGTAGAGATTGGGGGTCTACTGTAGGGTAACTTGAGCTTCTGCTGCTAGTGGAGGAGAATAACCTAAGCCAGCTGATTCTGGTCCTTGGCAAGCAGATGTTTTGCTATTATTCAGATACACGCTTTACAGGTGAATGTAACAAAGCCCTTTAGCACAGTGCTGCAAGCCTTTCCCTTCCCAGGTTGAGCGTGGATTTATTCCCACTGTTGACAAAGGAAGACTTCACTGATACTTATTTATTTTTTATTATCAGTGTATGATCTGGTAGTAAAAATATATGACCTCAAATATGCTGCCTTTATTTACAATTCTTCCAGAAAATGCCTTATCACTTATTCTTCAGCAGACTCATCTTAGGAAAGACCAGCTGTTAATATCATCATCCGTTCCACCAAGAAACAATGCACTTATGCTTCATGTTTTAGGCTGGAAAGTAGTTTCCCCAATTAGCTCAATCCTAAGTAAAGGGTCATTGAGGAGCTGCTATGAGGTGCATTTTCTCCCCTTTCCCCGATGGGCACAGTACAGATCTCATGGTGTTTGTATTCTCTACAAAATGGGGAGGCTAACAGCTGGTTTTAGATTCAGGTAGTGCATAATACAAATAGGCATTCTGCATAAACATTTCCAATTTAGAAACTGTAATTTCCACTGATCTTTTTGTATCGTTGTCTTTGCAATGGGCTGGCGACAAATAGATAATAGTTTTCATTTGCACCTAAGAGGTGTTTGTTCAGAACTCAAGCCGCATTAAGCTTTCTGTTGGGTGCTTGTCTTTTCAGAGTGCTGCTGACATGTGTTCATTCCAATAAATTAACTGTCTGCTCCAAACTGAATCAGCTGGTTGAAAGAAGCTACCTTGCTGTTTCTAAACTGGGCTTGCTATTAGAAGAGCACAGGTGGGAACTTCCTTGCCTTCATGTCATTTTGACCCTCCATTGGTCTTGGGGAGCAATTACCAAAACCAACTGCAGAATTGGGTTAATAATGAAGTGTACCAGGTACACCCCCCACGCAACTAACTTCTCGGGTGATTTTGTTATTCGAGTTCGGAAATAAACATAAGGATGCTTATCCCAAATGGGATGTGTGATAGAATGAAGAAATTGATCTGAAGCCCAGTGGAGAAAGATGTAGGTGTGATGTTCATGGAATTAGAATATCCAGTGAGACTTGTTTAAAGGAAAACTTGTTTAAAGAAGATTTGTTTAAAGGAAAATGTGCTATGTGGACAGATGAGATGGAATAATCCTATTATCCACTTATTTCTAATTTCTCCTCTCATGTGCCTTTCACCAGAGCTAATGGTATTCTTGGTAAAGTGCTTCAACACCTTGCAGCAAAAGGAATAAAATCTAGGGGGAAGAGAAGAGTTGTAAAATCTATGAACATCCAACCAGCTCTTGAGTAATGAATAACTTTTGTCGATACTGATGGCTTATCCTGGATTTTTGATTGCAAGGAAAAGAGACTCATCAGACAAAGGTTGCTATGCAGACAACGTGCTCCTGTAATGGGGAATTTTAGGAAAACCAGGAACACGCCCTTCCCAGAGAGAACCCTCTTTCTGCATTTCCCTTCCTCTTCCTCTCTGGGGGATATAGTTTCCTCCAGATCATGTTGTCTTGCCTTTCACTTGATCCTGCTTCTACAGCGCTTCCCAATTTCACATTGTCAAATGTCTCTGCCTTCATCTATACTTGAAACATGCCCGTTCTGATTTCCCTTTTTATTTTTATTGTGGGAAGCTGCCATTGATCTCTATTATTATTATCATCATCATAATAATCACCATCATTACTTCTACTATCATCATTATTTTGTAAGGAAAACACTGAGTTTTTCTTGCTGAATAGCCCACAGACTATATCAACGTAGAAGAAAATGAGAAAAAGGCCAGGCGCGGTGGCTCACGCCTGTAATCCTGGCACTCTGTGAGTCCAAGGTGGGTGGATCACTTGAGGTCAGGAGTTCAAGACCAGCCTAGCCAACATGGTGAAAACCCATCTCTACTAAAAAATACAAAAATTAGCCAGGCATGGTGGCGTGTCCCTGTAATCCCAGCTACTCGGGAGGCTGAAACGGGAGAATCGCTTGAACGTGGGAGGCAGACGTTGCAGTGAGCCAAGATTGCACCACTGCACTCTACCCTGGGCAACAGAATGAGACTTTGTCTAAAAAAAAAGAAAAAAAGAAAGGAAAGAAAATGAGGAAAAAAAGCGTTTAATATTATACACCAAACCTAAGAAAGGAAACTACTAAACCTAAGAAAGGAAAAAAAATAATAAAATGCAAAAAATGCGTGATCTGCCTCTATATTAAGATAGGAAATAAGTTAAAAAGGGTATGACATTGAACTATTATCCCAAGTCCTATTAATTCAGGACAACTGCTACAGGGTACAATTGTGTGAACATTTGCCCATCGATGAAGCATAAAACTACGATAGGCTCAAATTGTACACCATTTATTTGTTAAAGGGATTACTGTGGTATCTGTTCATAGTAATTATATGGTGGATTAATATAATAAAAGTCAAATTTATGCCACTATTTAATAGAAATATTGCATTATGTGATGCTGATATTTTTGCCAATTTAAATAGGCCATAAAACATGTCATGGTAAATGGGAGAATTAAATAAAAGGCTTTCTATGGCATCTTGGACTAGACAACAAGATGATAATCCATATGTTCTAGAAGTTTTGGCTGCAAGGTGATTGCTCATTCTATTAAATTACTTTTCATGGAAATCCAAGGTGTCAAAGCTCTGCAGAGGACAGACGTAACTGCGAGATTGAGTTTACATGGCCCACAAGTGAATGCCACGTTTCCTCTGAATTGTTTTCACAGTAAACACCTACATCAATAGCATAATTTTGAAGTTGAAGCCCATTGCTTCAAAATGAGAAAAGTCAAAACCATGCATTCCTCTTATTAGCTTAATATTGGAATAGTATTTCCAGGGTCCATTTTAGACAATAACTGTCAGCTTACTCTTATATTTTAAAAAGGAAATATTAGTATTTTTTCTCCAGCATACATGGATCATAAGAGACTCACATAATTTGGAGTATTTTTGTGCAGACATGCTGTAAATTCTTATTTTGCTTGGTCACTCAAGTAATTAATTGAAAATACAAAATGTTAGCCCTCCATATTACAAACTATTTTCTATATACGTCTAAATTAAGGGAGACACATCTTAAAACATTAGTTTGTACCTTGTTTCTGCTAGTGCGTAAGATACACTTAATTGAGTTTGTAAAACAATTCCCTGGGTTGGAAGAACAAAGTTAAAACTTGTTATATAATGGGTCCCACTTAGGTTTATAAGAAAATTGTGGCTAAAGGGTATAAACAGTGACCATGTATCCTGCTAAATTTCTTTTTCTCTCAGGAGCAAGCCAGCGTATAGAAATTTGGATTTCAGAGGTGGGGAGGGACAGGATGAAAAATACTGCACATTTAAAACTTAAGTATATGAATATATTCACACTTCAATGTATTCCTACTTAAATATTTGATAGATCTCTAAGGTGGAATCACTCTTCCTAAATGACAACATTAAACTAAAGTTGTTGGGTTGGGAGGTGGGGATCTGCCCTCGGTCTGCCGCTGAAAGTTCTTCTAGTGCTATTCGAGGACAGAGGAAGGCGATTCTGAAGCAGTCAGGGAGGGAGATAACGGTTTCTTCCATTGCCCAAGTCTGGAGAAAAGGGGTTTTGTCTGTGGTCTGATGGGGATGACACAATGCATTGGGGATGGTGGGGTGATGATAATAGCCACATATTTCACAAAGTGTGTGCACTGGTCACACAGGTCAGGCAGTCCATGGACATCGTTGGTCAGGAGCAGATGTCCTGGGGTTTCATCTCATTCAAAGAGTGCTGCTTTTGAAAGCCAGTCGTATTTAATGCATTTTGGTGTACATTCTATAGCAATCCAAGCCTGCCTTCTCCTATGCTAAGCATTATTCACAACGTTTCCGTGGGCACCTGTATCTCCTTTGTGCTCTCTAACCTTAATCTTCCAAGTTCCATGCGCTCTCTGTGTGCATTCAGGTGAGACGCAGGCAAAACAAGGGTTTTAAAGTGCCATTTCAGCACAAATGAGCACAGGGAACAACAAATCACAAGTAAAGTAAAATCACAGGTAAAACTGAGGAACTGTGTTTTAAACGGGCACTCTACAAAATCTATAAGCACTCCGAATCTACTCTGTGTTTATCAGTGCATATATGTGTGTCTGTGTGTACATGAGGAGTTTTAAGATTTAAAGCTATCATTGTTCTCAAGACATGGAGAGATTACAGTGATTGTTTTTCTTCCCCAAAATGTCTACAGGGAGGCATATATTTCTCCAGTAACTGTGTGTGTTAGAGAACAGTTGACAAGCACATGCTTTTAAAAGCAAAACGATATGATTGTGAACACTAGGTATTTTATATTCTAAGACTGCAACCCTGAGCAATTCATTTAATCTTCCGTACCCCAGTTTCCTCATATGTAATATGAGACAGTTGACCCCCTGGGACTGGTAAAAGGATTAAATGAGGTAATGCATATAACCTATGCAGAACAACACATTTTGATGATTATTTGAAAGTTTAAAACAAGTCATTGCTCTGTAAATGGTTGACTCAATGCTTTTAGAAAATCTCTTAAGCGTTTGTTTGAAAAGTTTGTCTGTACGTAATGCAAATCCTTATGAATTGTTATGGTCTTTTCTATTATTATAATTTGAAAACTGTAATTGCTCTACTAGAAATAACACCTGAAGTCCAATAACACAGGCAGCCCAAGCATGTTAGTTTGAAAGCTGTGTTCATAATGTATATCCTCGTAGAAAGAGATGTTGCATAAAAATGAAGCTAATACCTGAGCCCACAAAAAATTGATTCGACCAGTTGTACCACTGAAGCATAATAATGGTTCTAATATTCAAAATTAGGCATCGTTTGATTTCTCAGTTTTTATGGGAATTTTTAGGGTTATATTTTGGGATGCCAGAAATACATCTCCGTTTCCTTTCTTCTGAGTCCAAGGCCCTGTGTTTGGAGCCTGGGGCTGAGAAAAGTTTTTCTTTTGGGTGTCCTTCCAGCTGTGGCTGTTGGCAATTTGTCTTAGTCTCCAAAGACTCCCTATCCAGCACGTTTAGGAACCAGTGACCTCAAGAACTAGTCTGAACATTCACCTTTAATAAATGTCACCTGTTAATTCCAGGTAAGGTTTTCCCCTGGCTAATTTATCTCATTTTCCCTAATTCTCTTGCCTCTAGAGGAAACAGGATTATTTGTGGGTGTTCTAAGTATTTACACGGATGGTCATTCTAGAGAAGGGTAGAGTTACAGTGGACTTTTTCCTGTATCCCCATTTCTTTCAATATAATAATGAGAATTTGCAGAGAAAGTGTCACTTTCACTTCCTTAGCATAACCTAGATTTTTTTTTAACCAGGTGGCCTGAGAGATGGGACATATGAGTACATATTCTGGAAGTTCTGAGAAAGAACAAAAAAAAAAACAGCCCTCATATCTGGCTGCTGGAACTAGCCTGCTAATTAATGGCTAAGTCAAGGTGCATCCGGCTGCACATAAAAATAATTGAAAGAACTTCAACATCAGAGGAAGGCAGCCCACAGCCAGCATGGGATGAGACAGAAACAAGAACAATTTGTAACCACTAAAAACGACCCCAAATCCCCTTCTCTTCCACTGCTTATTTTTACTGAAGACAATGCTAGTCATGCTCTGGTCCTGTCACTTTCTGGCTAAAGGTTATTGACATGCCCATTATCCTGATAGCAACCAATCCAGGAACAAGTTCTTGCCCCTCTTAGCACTTCTAAAACAACCCAGTCTAAGCCCAAACCCTTGACCAGCCCTTCTGAACTCCTCTCCAAGGTAGCTCATCGTTCTCCTTGTATGCCCTCCCTCTGTTGAAACAAGTTCCTAAACCCAAGCTTAACTTCAGATGCGGTTCCAGGTGGTATTTGATGACTGCGCCTAATCAGTTCTGGTACATGCAGCTATAAAATGATGCAATGTTTTCATTGTTTTTTTTTTTTTTTTTTTTTTTTTCTTATTATCACTGTCTCTATCACCCTTGAAAAGAGGACAGTCATTAATTTCTCAAACAGATTGCTCTGCCTCCTTAATGCTTTCCTTGCATCCAGAGCCCTCTCATTCTGATACAAACTATCCTCAGGGTTACTTCTAAAGTGGACGGTTCTCCATCCTTTGCAACCTAAAAGAGTTGGGGTTAGTTGAGAACCGGCAATATGTGCACCACTTTGAGAGCTCGTTGGAAATGCAGACACAGGTTCACCAAACCACAATTGAATAAAGATCTGCACTTTAAGCAGACGTCCTACGTGTTCCTAAGAACGTGAATTTTTGAGAATTACTGCTAAATGTCCCAGCTACACTCATACACCACTTTGGTGCAATCATTTGGCGTCTCCCTGACTTTGGGACAAAGCCCAAACTCCCTGCCTTGCCTTTGGAGGTTTTCTATCAGCCAGTTTCTTTCTGCCTCATATTTCACACCTTTCTTAAAAAATACCTTGTATTTTTCACCCGTGATGCAGGAGCATGGTTCCCCAACTTCCTCTGTCTTCTCACTTCAAAGGTGTGGAATTCTATCCTCCCCACAACACACCACCCACTGTCATTTTTTCTACGGAGTTGGAAAGATCTGGCTTAGGTTTCTTCAGACAGAATATGTTCCCAACCTTCCCAGACTAGGTTAAGGGCAGTGTCCAGACATTTCTTAGCACCACTTATTAGCATGGGTGCCGTCTCCATCTCCAGCACCCCCTGCCTCTCCTTGCTTCTGTGTTTCTCTGCCTTCCCCTTTAGTTTCTTGGTGTGAGAAGTTTTTTCTTCAGTTTTAACACCAGCCCAGCACAGGGCCTGGGACAGTGGAGATATTCAGTAAAGGTTTGTTGAATGAATTAATGAATGCATATATATTTTTAGCATTCCTTGAGTTATTCATAATGAACAAGAATGCACAGTTAAAACAAGAGTGATTCTCCCTCCAGGTGAAATCTGCTAAAAATTCGACTTTGAATGCCTGAAGATGACATTCAATCAAGTATGTGTAAGTATATACTTATGTGTGTATATACATGTGTTTATGTGTTTAATGCAAATGCCATTCTTAGAGATTTAAGTGCATGCGTATCTATGAATATATCTATGTAAATTATGTATCTGTATATATGCATGTGTGTCTGTGTGTGTGTATATTCAGTAATGGCCCTTTTCCAAGGGGGATGCGTTCAAAACTCAGTGGATACCTGAAACCACAGATAGTACCAAACCCTTTATACACTACGTATTTTATTATATATACACACTTTTGATAAAGTTCATAAATTAGAGGCAGTAAGAGATGAACAATAACTAATAAAAGAGAACATTTACAACAATACACTATCATAAAAGTTACGGGAGTGTGGTCTCTTCCAAAATAGCTCACTGAACTGAACTCACGTATTTTTTAGACCACAGTTGTCCACAGTACCTGAAACTGCAGAATGTGATTCCACAGATAAAGAGAACCAATGTATTTTATATATATATATATATACACACACACACACACCCAGGAATATATATATATGAGCACATTAAATGTGTTGTGGATGTGTGTGGATGAGTGTGCACACATATATGAGTGTGTGTACACACATATATGAGTGTGTGTATATGTTTAATGGAATTGGCATCTTCAGGAATTTAAGTATATCTATGTATATATTTACATGTGTAACATATGCATATATGCATGTGTGCATATACAGTGTATGTAATGTATATATGTACAGTCATGCATCACTTAACAATAGGGATCAATTCTCAGAAATGTATTGTTAGGTGATTTCGTCATTGTGCAAACATCATGTGGTGTACTTACACAAACCTCGAGGTGCAGCCTACAGCACCCCTAGGCTCTATGGTAATAGCCTAGTGCTTCCAGACTACAAGCCTCTACAGCATGTGACCGGAGAGAAGACCCTAGGCAACTGTAACACAATGATAAGTATTTGTGTATCTAAACATAGAAAAGGTACAATAAAAATGTTATTATAATCTCATGAGACTGTCATCATGTTATTTGCATTTGTCCAAAATGTTGTTATGCTGTGCATGACTCTATACATAATGCATATACAGGATATGTACATGTATATACACATATAATGTACACATAAATGTACATATATGTGTATGTGTGTCTATGTATTTCTCCTGTGTGCCTTCACAACACGATTGAGGCAAACAACATCTGAAGAATTTAGGAGTTCACATATGTCAGAGAGTCCAGGTCCTTGCTATCTTCCTTTATCTGATACTTAGCTAGGATTCTCACAACATGCAGGGCCTTGGCTCACAAGTGTCTGCCATATAACTTCTTGGTGAAAAGATTTCGGCTATGAGGATATACTATCCTGTTATCCATCAAGTTCTCCTGTCGAATAGGGGCTAGTTTCCTCTGAACATATTCCATTATGAAAGGGGAGCAATGCAGGTGCGTGCCCCTTAGGGCTACTGTGAATGTCAAATAAGATTGTGATGGTTGGATGCACAGGAAGGAATTGACAAATGAGCTCCCATTGGTATGACAGTGATTTTCTGCCTCTTGAGTTTCATTCAGTAGAATTTCCTGCTGTCACTTGAAGGCTTACTCACCTAAGGCTATTTGAAAGTGTTTTGTTGACCACAACTCAAAACACAGTGACGCAAGAACGAGCAGTGGTAGAAATAACAAATCCAAACACTCCGTTTCAGACAGTGTCACCTGAGAAGCTTCACCAAACAGGGCTTGGTTTTCCAAAATCAGGCCAGCAGAGACTCCTCAACCGTGCAGCTGGCCAAAGCTAAAGAAACTTTCCCATTACCAAATGTATTTATCTATTTGTAGCCTGTATCAGGCGCATCACTTAGTTTTTACGAAGAAAAAGGCATTCAAAGAACAACAAAAGCAAATAAAACACACCACCTACCAAGAAAGAACGGACGCATAAGTATTTGCACAAAGCATTAGAAAATACTGTGATATTTTATTATTAAAAATGCTGCTGAAAAGTTTATACATATGTGTCCGGCCATATATATCTTCTATCATTACTTAAGGCAAAATAAAAAACAAAATTGCAAAATAATAACCCAAGGAACCATTAAACCCTGCGTGCCTTTGAAGATCAAGAATAAAAGCCGAGGAAAGGATTTTTTTTTTTCTTACTTTTTTCTCATTTTTTTTCTTTTTTCTCTTTTTTATAGATAGCAAGTATATTTTTTCTCATAGAACTCTATGAAGATTCTATAACTTCTTTCCATGTAGAAATAAGATATCATTTAAGATGTACTAAATCACTTTTGATCATAATCCCCTGTAAAAGCTAAAGTTATTCACTTAACAGGAACTCTGTTTTTCCTTATTCAAACGGCACAAGCCTGACGCGTTACTGTACATATTGCTAGCAGGAGACAACTGGAAATACTAAACAAATACTGGAATTCACATTACAGACAGACGAAACCAACATGGATGCCACACATCACTTCCTTTGTAGTTTCACGGAGAGCCTATTTGTGGTTGCTCAGGTGGGGTCACACATTGCTTGCAGAAATGGCCTGATCATAGCTCTACGAAACAATGAATTCGGAATGAAATCTTACTATGACACCTCTCTGTAGGAAAGAAATGTTGCTTCACGTGTGCTAAGTTGAGATAATAATATTTCACATATTTATATACAAAGAATCACTCTCAAAGTTAACCCAAGATAAGCAATAGGATTTGGGGGTGACTTGTATGCATTTCTAAAAACACTTTTCTTTTTTCTAGAGGTCACTCTCAAAACACTGATATATCACTATAGTTTGCGTGTAGGGATTCAGTAATCAAAGGTTGTTATTGCAAAAGAGCCAGGCAGCTGGAATATTTTTATGGGGAATGTCCACTTTAGCAGAGAGATTTAAGACTGGATTTCTAGAATAACCCACAATGGAGCCGAGGGACATGATCTTCAAATATCTTTGGCTACTGTTTCTTGGTAATGCAATAATTTTTCAAAAACGTAACCATTGCTACTATGTTTCCTTCCACCTTATAACACTCAAAACTTTCCTGAAAAATGAGAAGAGAAATGAAAAAATGACAAGCTGTTGGAAAGACAAATCTCTGATCCCTAGGTCACCAATTTAAGATGGGTGAATAATTTCCATTCAATGTCTTCTCAGTGAAGTTATCCTAATTTCTCAGAAAACCCATGCAAAGCAGTTTTAATATTCTATCCTTTTTCCCCCCCGTTCTTCTATAATATTCACCGTTTGGTGACCTGATACACAAATCCACAAAAAGTGGTATTTTCAGACAATCATATGTTTGATCCCATAAATGATAAAAGATTTTTAAAAACCTGCTTACTGATAAATAAGGGACCGAGTGCTTAAACAAAAAGGAAAGACACATGTCTTCCTTCAATCTGATTAGCTAAGCTGAGCAGGTACTTCATCGGCCAAACCCTCCCGCAGCTGCTAGGGAACACAGAGCCGTATTTACTCCAAGGGGCATAGCCCCACCAAAGGCAAGCTTTCTTCTTTTTTTGGCAGGGCCCTGAAATGGGAAGCAACTCTTCCTAAACATATTCAAAGGGCCAGAGCTACAGAATGGGACTTGTATTTTTGTTTCTCCCTACTGATTCTTTGTGTGTGCATGTCTCTAATTTAACAAGCTGTAAATACATTCCACTTTGGGGACCCATCTCTGTACTGCAATTTCATGAAGGCTAACACGTACAAGTCAAAAGTTTTTCAAAACAGTGGTCTCCTAAGAATGCTCTTGCATGCACCTGTGCAACCTGACGGGGGAAATAGGCCACACAGACCTTCTGGGTCTTCTGTGGGACATCACATCCGCCTACAAATGAGAATCTCGTGTAAGAAAATCCCAAGTCTTTGTTTACCACAAGTAATTAAGAAGAAAAGCCACTTTTGTTGGGGAGGAAACAGAGGTGATATGACTAATGTGTGTATATAGATATATATATTTATATACATACAGAGCACAATGAAAAGCACAACCTTGCTAAAAGCTCTTTCAAACTGAAAACACCAATAAAAGCTTTTTTTCTTGTTTGTCTGTTTGTGGTTTTTGTTTAAACTCACAGCTATATACATTTTTCTTTTTTACAAAGTTTCTTAAATATAGTTCAGGCTGGCAAAACGCCTCTTTGCACATAACCATACAGATTTCGCTGCATAGTCCATTCTTTTATTTTAATAATAAATTTCTACGTTTCCTTCTCTCTGGATTACAGCTCCATGTGCTGGGCAAAATCTCATTGACTCTTTCTTCACTTAAGGAGAGCCATCCATTGTGTGGCACAGAAAGAAATGTTTAAACTTCCATTGTAATTAAAAAATAGTAAGTGTCCTTGGCTGAGTTTCAGAAGTGTCAGCTGCTTCCATGATGTTGGAGACACCCAGGGCCTTGAAATGGTGATGTCCTATCACACTAAACATCGATTGGAGTGGTAGAGATCTTCAAGCAGTATTTTAACAGAAATGTGTACTTCTCACATTTCATAGGGTCAGAAGTTGATCTCGTAATACTGGAAAACACCAATGACAAGGGTCTGCGGGATGGGATGACTGCCTTTTTGCATTTTTGTCTTAAGTCAGTGGGACAAAAACATTCCTGGTTTGGAGACTTTCTTTCTCTCTTTCCTTCTCTCTTTCCTTCTCTCTTCTATGTTGCTGAGCGGGTAGGGCAGAGGGATAGGAGGGGAAATACGGCAAAGCTATACTCTAGTGGTGGAATGTCCGTGGGGTAAATTTGTACTGTTTTGTCCTCCACTGAAGGTGTTAAAAGTGTGCAAAGGCTGCATCCCCGTCAGTGTGTTTGGAATCATGGTGATGGTGTTTGGCGTCATAAGTGGGATGTCATCTGGCGACCGGCGCAGCGTGAGGGTGTAGTCTGGCGGGCAGGTGAGCCTCAGCGTGTCGTGTGCCTGCAGCGACTCACACTCGTGATCGTGTTCCAGCTGCTTCATCTGCAGAGACATGATCTCTTCGTTCTGGATGTGAGCGATATCATTTGTGGTGTTTCTCTGGGGACTGGGGCGCCTGTGAGTCTCATGGCGCCTCTTGTCCTTTTTGTAGTACAGCGCCGCAAAAGCTAAGATGTTGAGGAAGAGGAGCGACGCCCCGACGGCAATGGTGACACTTAATTCGGTGGAATAATCTCGTTTGGTTTCAATGAGGACAGTTGTGTCCTCGGGCCCTGTTTTGTGAGGGTCCTTAGAGTGTTTGGGATTGTTGGCAGGAGTGATTGCTGGGCGTTTGGTCGTTGGCCATATCTTGGCGGGAGACCGCCGGGTGCCATAGGGAAATGATGTCATGTCTGGTGGAGGAACCTTTGTGGTTGTTGAGACATACTGGAATATCTCGTTCAAGTTGTGCAAATGAGGAACGAGTTCCAACCAGAAAGCCACTTTCGTTGCCCGGTAGTGATCTCTCACTCTGGGTTTCAAGCCAATATGCAGATAGAGCTGGTCTTTGGGATTATACTTGGACCAGGCCACTTCTTCAAAGCGGTTGGGTTTTGTGTGAATGAACTTGGTATCCTGAGGAACTGGTTGATTTGGATCACTGGGGATAGAAGGAAGAAAAACAGAAGGGTCATACTCTTCCACATGTGACATGAAATTATCTTAAACCAATAAATCAGGAAGTTACAATCTGCTCTTCATATATATTTATCAATGAGCACAAAGTATCCAAGCAGCAAAGGTACATTCTGCTTTAATCCCAGACCTGTCTACCATGTTGTCATTTCCTTTAAAAATTGCTCTTGTTTTTCTTTTAAATATAAATCCTGATAGCAGCATTATGCAATTTTTATAACATGTTTACTATTTTTTAAGGCATCAAATGATCTTCAAAATAAAGGGAAAGAAGGAAAACTAAGTGTCTCTAGGAAAAATTTCAGTATTTCAAGTTTCGCTCTTTTTGAACTGTAAAACTCATCCAGGACTGATTTGCTCCAAAGGGATATTTGGCAATGTCTGGAGACACTTTTGGTTTTCGTAGACGAAGGGTCGTTCTATGAAGGGCGGAGGTGAGGGATGCTACTAAATATCCTCTGGTGCACAGGAGAGACCCCCACAGCAAAGAAGTTATCTGGACCCAAATGTTAACAGTACTGAGGTTGAGAAATTCTGATTAAGAAGCTACTGTCCAAGAAATGGGCATTCTCTTTCTTGCTCAAGAATTGCTTTTGAAGTAAATGAATAAATGTTGCAGTTTTAGCAATGAAAATTGATATTAACAGTCAAAATAAAAATAGGCTTTATAATTACAAAGTGTTTGTAAATAGACACATGCACCATGTGTTTGCTCTCTATTTGAAGGTAAAAAGATGAAGGCACACTGTGTTAGCTGTAAGAAGTTTGCTAAAATGGTACATATAGTTATGATGAGGTTAACATGCTTAAGATAAATAAGACACCCAGAAACAAGCTGAAGGCTGTTACAGATGCTAAGTTGTGCTTGGAAACTATGAGCCAAAGAATTATCTTATTATTATTTGCACAAGTGGGCACAGCTAGAAGGAGAATCATAAAAATTTGGAGATAATTCATGAAACCTAGGGCCTTTAATAAACATCTTCGCAACCAACTCTTTTAGGATAACACTTCCCCTTCAAAAAACAAATTACCAAATGCTCATTTCTTACATTTTTTTATGGCTTGTAAAGTCAGCTAAAAAACAATTACGTCTTAGGGTTTATTTGTTCTAAAAACGATTTGAGATTATGCATGGCAAAATGTTATGTACTAGTTAGCACCGAGCATTGAGATGTGATGTGCAGACCCAGGCAAGCAGGGAGTTGCAACATCCTGATCAGTGGCTCCAGGTGTGAGCTAAGGGCTATCTTCCAGGTAACTTCTCCTCGGCGGGACTTCTGTGAAACTGCCTCCAGCCATTGCATGGCCTGCATGGCAGAAGGCTGCAGGACCAAGGAAGATCATGTATCTGTAGCCATTACCAGACATTGTGCAGGATTCAAACAATATACTTGACCCAGAGGTGCCACACTTGCTAAAGGAAAATTTTATCCCCTCAGTCTGAGTCTGTGGTGGTGATAAAATAAATCATATCCCTGTATTCAACTTTCTGCAGCTCTGGCTAGTTAACAGCTGTGAAATCTTGAGCAAGTTTTCCAGCCAGTATTGGCCTTAACTTACTCCTCCACATGGCTGATGAGAATATCAGGGTTGGAGGTAAGTGATGAAGGTTGAAAGATAATGACAAGATGTCTGGCATATGGCAAGAACTCAGGAAATATTACCCCCTCTCTTCAAATATAAAAAATAGAACACCTATAATATTGCAAGGGAGGGAGAACTAGGGAGTGATATACTGTATATCAGAGTACATACTGAATTTCTATATTGTATACATTGTAGAGTGTATAAAAGTATATTGTATATTACATACTATATACAAGTATACTGCATACCAGTTTATACTGTATACTAACTGTATACTATATGCAGTATATATATGTGTGTATGTCATGTGTATATATATATGTGTATGTGTATATCTATCTATAGATATAGATATAAGATGTATAATGTAATACAGGAGAAAAAGAAAGTTGACCTCTACCCTTTAGTTGAATGCACACTAACTGCTGTGTTTTCACTTTACTAAGAGGGTGAGAACAAATATATATCATCTCATAGGTTCTAATACCACCAGTTTTCTTATTTACTGATAAACAATACATTTGAAAAGTCTTCTTTTTTATTTATTATGCATGTATTCTTATATGGTTTTGAAAAAATGTTGGATTCAATGCAGTGTCTCATGTTTCTTTTGCTTCTTTAAGCCTTCTGAAATAATTTTAAAATTTTCAGTTATTTAATGTGTACTGAAAGAAAAATAAGTGAATGAATATTTTAGGAAAAAAATCCACTAATATTAGCTATTGATTTTTAATATTCTAAAGAAACAAATGGAAGTGAAGATTCCTCATTTTTTTCCATGGATCCGATTTTACTGAATTGGATCTATTACATGTGTGGCTATCTCATCTATTAAGCAGTGAGCGTCTAGGAAAAGGAGTATTCTGTTCATGTTGGGTACAAGGCTATTTTTGAAGGAACTCAGGGTATATTTGAAAGGTAAAGAAAACATATTATATTTTGTTCTTGAAGAATAAAGCAGAGGATTTGGAAAATCCATACAAGTGAGCTGCCACCTGATACAGTCTGTCTATTAAAGATTTCGGAGATGCACAGCCAGAATTCTTAAACCCAGATAAACTTGTGGAGATTATGATAGCCCAAGTCATTCTCCCTTACCAAACCCCTCCAGACAGTGAGGTCTAGATGTGGGTATCAGTGTTTTGTTTTTTAGACTTTATTCAGCATAAGAAGTGTTTAAACTACTGTGAGTAAAATTAAAGACTATAATGATTGAGGATAGAAATACAAGTTGTTCTCTCCAGTAAAAGACTCAATGCATGTCTTCCTCCTTATCCCCCAGCACCTAACGCAGCCATTTCCACCTGTCCTGTTTTTATTTGAGATGTAATCTTGGCAGCAGAGACTCAAGTGCCTTTCTAAGATCTAGTTCATTTCTTTAGCTAGAGATGGATATAGTACTATGATCTCTCTAAAAATATCTGTGAATCCTCTCAGCTGTTCCTTTAAGTAGTACAGGTTTTCCTTATACCCAAAACATTGTTCGCAGTTAACGATCTATTATCAGACTAGTTTTTTATGCATTCAGTGACTCCTCTTCCACACCAGGTGGGGATGTTCATTCATTCAGCTTAAAATCCCTTTTTGGTAATAAAGGTAGCCTTTACAGCCAGAATTATGCTGCAACTCTCTGTAACCCATCCCCACTAAATACCTCCTTGGAACTTCTTTTTTTTCCCCAAGATATAACAATAGTTGAATGTAAATTAATCACAGGATACCAGCACATTCAAAAGCAGTGATGGTAGCTGATGCAAACAGGATAGAAATCAATCTGCCGTACAAACCCCAGACTCGATGGAACAACACAAAAAAATCAAAATATGTGTTGATCTGATTTTCCATTACAAAACTCTCTTCTCATTTCTGACTTCCAATAGCACATAAGGTCTTCTATATTACAATGCATTGTTTAGTTACTTTAAAGCACTGTTCTTTGTCATACCTTATAAATAAACCGATTCCCCCACTCCTTTTTGTCCATCTCTTTCCACACAGAGCTCAAAATGAAAGAATTCTGGATCATTGAGCACCTGAATTTTATTGATCAGCTTGGACAAACCCTTTTCTCCTATTCCCAAAGTAATTTTACGGGAAAAGGACTTTAATGCTCTAGAACCCTTTTCAAACTTTAGAGTTAGTTTTGACTTTTCCTTGACATTGCTCCTCATTTCCAAAAATGGCCTCAATCTACCTGATTCCTACAATGCCTCTGCATGTTTGGGCTTACACGGTTCTCTTCCAGCATGATTTTAGTCCTCTGACCTGGACTAACATTGAAACACCTCCTTGCTACAGGGGAGGATCCCCCTCAGGCACAGGCCTGGGTGACTCCTTCCCTATTCAAAATAATAATAAAAAAGAAATAGCAAGGATTACTTGAGGCCCTGGCATTCAATGATTTCAATATCCTGTCTTGATCAAGGTTTTCATAATTTAGAGCCTCCGCAGGGACTTCCTCCTCATTTCTACTATGCGTACTCGCTGACTCCGCCTTTCTAAGATGGGGGAGCCCTCTCACCTACTGCTACCATGAAAATATACAGGTGACATGATTTATAAGCAAAGATCCAATTGCCCCTCCCTCCCTTCTTTCCTTCCTCCTCTCCCCCCTTCCCTCTTTTCTCTCTCTTACCCTCCTTTTCCGTTTTCCTTCTTTCCCTCCCTCCCTCCCTTCTTCCTCTCCTCCTCCATTCCCTTTTTCCTCCCTCTTCCTTCCTCCCTTCCCTTTTTCCTCCCTCTTCCTTCCTCCCTTCCTTCCTTCTTTCTCTCCCTCCATTTTTTCCTTCCTTCCCTCGCTACTCTTTCCTTCCTCTCTTCTTTCTCCCTCCTCCCTTCCTCTCTTCCCGCTTTTCTCTTTCTTTCCTTTCCTTCCTTCCATCTTTTCTTCCTTCCTCCCTTCCTTCCTTTCACCTTCCCTCCCTCCTTTCCTTCCCTTCTTCTTTCCTTCCTCTCCTCCCCCCTTACCTCTTTCTTTCCTTCCTTCCTCCCTTCACCCCTTTCTTGATTCCCTCCCTCCCTCCTTCTTTCTCTTCCTCCCTCCCTCCCTCCTTCCCTCCCTTCCTTTGTCCCAACTCTCTTTCCTTCATTCCCTCCTTCCTTCCTTCCTTTCTTTTCTCCACCGTGCACATCCCAACATCATTTTTCTGTGCTCATCCCAAAACCAAAGGTTTACGTATACCAGGTATATGTGCCTTCAAACCTAGACTAAAGGTCAGAACCATCTACTTTGAGATGTCTATATAGAAGCATCCAGACCCCATCCACTTCATCTCGGCAAACACATGCGCCATCGAGAGACTGGCTGTGCCTGCAGGTTTCGAACGCTCGACATAACGCCCACTGAGAGTGGTGAAGCATGTCCTGGCACAATGGGATCCTTTCTCCATGGCACTGTGTAGTGACAGACACGCTGGGAGCTATTCTTGTTTCCTCCTGCCACCTCCAGTGCTGGAAGGGAACAGTGATGGTATGCAGAAATATGCCCTCCTGTTCTGTGAGTCATCGTCTGAGTGTGTGCTCTGCAGAATGGCGTTAAACGTGGCAGCTCACACGATAACAACAGATAAGGTGCATCCCATACTTTCTCCTTGCGGGCATCAGTTTGGTTCATTCTCTGCACCTGGTGACCAGGGACTCCTTCTCTGCCCTGGAGTGATCGGGCCGCCACCCAATTTACAATAAACAAATAACTACCAACTGCAAATGAAGTCCTTGTCATCCACTGACGAATACCTAGCTCACCAGACTGCGCCCGACAGCGAAATTCGCCATTTCCTTCTTTTATGGGGCTGCCATGGAGGTGTGATCACTTAAACTATTTGTATTTGAATCCACACGTTGCATTTCACATGAGATGTAAGTTCTGAGTAACTTCCTTGAGGAATCATTTGAGTCATTCTAATACCTTTCCAATGAATTAAAAGAGCTCACTGCATTAATACACTCAGTGTTATTTCAGGGATGTCTATCCATGGGCAGAAGAAACAAAAATAGAGGCTTCAGACGGACTGACATTCGAGCTCTGGGTACCTCAATGAACTCTCTCTACCTGCAGCTTTTGATTTCAGTAGCATCAGAGCGTCTCTCCAAGTTCTAGCAGTTATTCCTTCCTCATCTCTTCCAGCCATGTCAGGGCCTTCATGAAAGCTAGAAGCACCCTCAACACAGACCATGAATGGCAACGTGAATGTATTCCCTAAATGCAGGGTGGAAATCACAGGCTCTAAGCCACGTGATTTTAAGAAACAGATTCGTGGCATTAAAAAGCACTCAATAACAGAGATCACTGTGGTATTCTCACGGCTCTCTCAGACCTTCGTGATGTCTTGGTAAAAGCATCCATTTGGTATCAGCAGTGATAACGATCACCTCATGGAACGAATTAACTTCCTTTATCTTTTTCTGTCTTTTTTCCTTTTTTTTTTTAAAAAATAATGAAAGAGCCAGCCTCAGTCTCATAGCCTTTGAGAGTCAGGAAGAGCTAATGAGAATTTAACAGCATTATTTAGATTTCACTATTGTTTTAATGGTTCTAGAAAATGTATGAGGAATGATTCTAGCTTTCCACTTAAGATAATCACATAAAGTTTATTTTCAAATCATGTGTAAGGAGGAAAAGAAAAAGCATACGTTTTTAATGAAAGTAAGTAAAGAGAGTGTTTACAGACCAAGTCGGTAATAATACATTTGGATGCCAATGTAGTGAAGATTGAATGAGTATAGCCATGTTGGGAAACTCTCAGGGAAGTCTTTAGGCTTCAAGAGGATGAAATTCTCTGCAATAGCAGACACCGCCTATCTTAGTGCTGTCACAAAAGAGAGCCTGGCCCTGATTTCACAGGGTATTAGAGATTGAATACCATCTCCCCATAAATTAAGATACGCTGAAGTCATAACCCCAGTACCTCAGTATGTGAGCTTATTTGGAAATAGGGTAACTGCAGATACGATTATTTATGTTAAGTTGAGGTCATATTGGAGTAGGGTGAGCTTCTAATGCACCTTGGCAGATGCTCTTGTATGAAGACGGCCATGTGGAGTCAGAGACACACAGGGAGGCCGTAAGATGACAAAGACACAGAGTGGGATGGTGCACCTGCAAGGGAGGAATGCCAAAGACTGTACCCAAACTCCAGTAACTAAGAAGGAGCAAGGAAATACCCCCCCCCCCACTACAGCTTCTGGAGGGAACTTGGCCCTGCAAGCACCTTCACTTGCAACTTCTGGCCTTAGAAAGTGTGAACCAATACATTTCTGTTGTTATAAGACACAGCGTTTTTTTGTGCTTTTTTGTTTTTTTTTTTTTTTTTAAAGACAAAGGTTTCGGTCTGTCACCCAGGTTGGATGGAGTGCAGTGGTGCAAACATGGCCCACTACAGCCTTGACCTCCTGTGCTCAAGTGATCCCTCTGCCTCAGCCTCCTGAGAAGCTGAGACTCTCGGCATACGCTCCCATGCACGGCTAAATTTTTTCATTTGTTTTGTAGAGACGGACTCTCACTATGTTGCCTAGGCTGGTCTTAAACTCTTGGCCTCCTCAGGCGATCCTCCTGCCTCAGCCTCCCAAAGTGCTGGGGTTACAAGCATGAGCCACTGCACCCAGCACAGCCATACAGTTTCTGATACTCTGATAACAGCAGCCCCAACAAACTAATAAACAAGGTTTACTTTAAAAAAAGTATTAATTTGATTTCAATCATTTCTTCACACAAAAAGAACCTTTGAGTGATAGACAAGCATGTGCACCAAATGTGGGTCCCTCCTCCCTTCTCCTCTGGGTAGCCTTTCTCAGACCAAATCTACGAAGTCTGATTATTGAAAGGTGGTATCCAGGTGACACCTTTTCCACTCCAAAAACGTGCTGTACTTTTGCCAAGGGCACAGAACATTCTCAAACCACTCCCTACCCAAACCACTTTGGAATCTTTGTACAGTATGCCAGCTGCTAAACACGTAGGCATTGAAACCACCAGCATCTCCAGATCTTCTAAGGATTACTGTGCATAACTCATGTGTGGCAGGGCCACTGCAGTCTCAGAGCCTCATTCCGCATGGGAAGATTTACCTCCCTGGGCGACAGACACATCTCTCTCTCTCCTTCAGTGTAAAGAGGCTCAGGGTGATGATGGAGGCACACACTAGTAGAACAGAATGACACCCCATTCATTTCCACAGTTATATTATTAGACAAGAGAAAATGAAAAGATGCCACAATGTTTGGAGCTATTTAGGATGTTTTGGGTTCTTTTCTCCCATGGTTTGCAGAGAATCCACTCAGCAGAATATTGGCAGACTCTGTTGTATATGTGCTTTTTGTATATTTTATATTTTCTACTATATTTAGGCCAACAAAAATGAGCTTTCCGGTGAGATACACATGTATATGTGTGTGTGTGTGTGTGTGTGTTTATATATGCATGCCATATAGCAATATGATATAAATATCATATATTTTCATTTGCTCTCTCTCTCTCTATAGCTATGTATATAGCAAAGAAAATGCAAACATATATTTGTGTGTATATATATATTTGTATATATATTGTATTTGTATATATAGTATATTTATTTGTATTTGTATATACAAATATATTTGTGTGTATATATATACAAATACAAATATAAATGTACTACATATTATACAAATGGGAACATCTATATTTTTATATAGACATAAAATATATATAGGAATATATATTTATATTTCTTTAGAATTATTATGGTATTTGTTTTCATTCCTATGGCCAGGCAATCAAGACATTCCCCAAGTGGTACATGTGCTGTGATATCCTCACAAATTAACAAAAGATATATGGTTGAAATTAGACTTAAAACTCTGTAATCAGGGCTGGTGTGATGGCTCACACCTGTAATCTCAGCACTTTTGGAGGTTGAGGTGGGAAGATCGCTTGAGCCCAAGAGTTTGAGACCAGCTCGGGTGACACAGCAAAACCCTGTGTCTAACAAAATAAAATTAGCTGAGTAAGGTGGTGTGCACCTGTAGTCCCAGCTATTCAGAAGGCTGATGTGGGAGGATCCCTTGAGCCCAGGAGTTTGAGAAAAGCCTGGGCAACATAGCAAACCCTGTGTCTACAAAAATCCATGTAAGGGCATGGTGGTGCACGCCTGTAGTCCCAGCTACTCAAGAGGCTGAGATGGGAGGATCACATGAACCCATGAGCTCGAGGCGTCAGTGAGCTATGATTGCGCCACTACACTCCAGCCTAGGCAACAGAGTGAGACCCTCTTTCTACCAAAAAAAATAAATAAATAAATAAATAATTAGCCAGGCATGGTGGCAGGCACTTGTAGTCCCAGCTACTCAGGAGGCTGAGGCAGGAGGATGGCTTGAGCCTAGGAGTTCAAGGCTGTAGTGAGCTATCGTTGCGCCGCTGCCCTCCAGTGTGGGCCACAGAGTGAGACTGTGTGTCTAAAACAAAGACAAAAACAAAACTGTTTAATCAGCTGTTAACAGAACCATCATATATGTATGAGTCCTGCACCTGCAGGTAGGAACTCTGGAATTCCCAATGGGCAATTAGAACTCTAGTAAAAATCTGGTTTGACAGTTAAGTGTTTTACTCCTACAACACTTTAGGAGTAAAGAAAAAAATGAGTTGCCATAGATGTTGGGGGAGAAGCTGCCTGCTACCGCTGTGTGTGTAAGCATGTGTCTGTGTGTATATGTGTGCATGCATGTGTATGTGTGTGTATGCGTGTGTGCTCCTGCACGTGGCAGTAGAAGCAACACCTATATTGAGGACCCAAACAAGTGGCGAGGACAGTGATACCCCAACACGAAGAAGAACGTACCCAGTTTTGGCGAAGTTCGTCCAGTAGGTCATGACCACGGCGCTGAGCATGACGTCGTTCTTGGAAAAGTTACAACTGAAGAGCTCGGTGGGACCGATCATGGGGATGCCGAAGACGTAGGGGACCTCATCGCCATGGGCCGAATCCGCCCAGCTGGGCTTCATTTCGCTTTGGCAGTGATGATAGAAGGCATAGAAGTAGGTGGGGGAGCCGTACTGCGCGTGCAGGTCGGCGGTGGCCACGGCGGGGGCCACCCACTGATGGTCAGTAAAGAGAGCCACCAGGGTTTTCCGCCGCGTCTCCGGGTTTTCCTTATCGGCCCAGTCTGTGTACATGAACTTGATAGTCTCCCGCAAAGTGTCTTTCCCTTCAGGGTAGCCGTAAAGGTTGTCCACGAAGTTGGACACAGAGAAGTCAAAGTCGTTGGGCGTCACACCGTCCTCGTTATCCACGATGCCGTCCACGAACTTCAAGCCTTCCCCTTGGTTGACGCCCAGCATGATGTCGTAGTTGAGGAACTCGCCTTGCTCCATCAGGATCTGGGGGTCGTCTGGGATGACGTCGCCGTCAATCACCGGCCCGAAGGCTATGTGGTAGGTGGCCGGGGTGATGGTCTGCTGGATGAGCTCCTTGTAGTTCTTGTTCCGCAGGCATTCTACCATGTCCGTAGTGTCCAGCATGTTGCAGCCGACCTTGTCTGCCAATATCCGAGTGTACTTGGCCGGCTGGTAGTTCACTGCCCAGCTGGACAGGGCGGTGCCGCTCTGAATGATGGCCTTCTGGAAGAGACCTGCAGGTGCAAAATTGTGGACATGCAAATGAAAACCCGCAGGACAGAAATGCAGCTTTTACTGAGCAATGAAGGCTGTGATTGTCTCTCAGACATGTGAGTTTCTGGATGTAGTAGCATTCAGCTCTGTCAGGGGCCCTTTTACCCATTTTCATTTCCATTCCCCCTTCCCCCCTCCTCCTGAACATTCATTTTAGGGAATGTTATTCTATACACACACACACACGCACGCGCGCACGCACACACACACATACGCACGCACACACACACGAGTTTAAGGAAATGAAACCACATTGCCACTTTTCCTGCACTGGTAAAATACATGTGATTTCTTTTTCCTTCCACAATTTAGTGTCGTTTTTGCTTCCTTGCCTCCAGATGCCATATATAGAAACTCCAAGAGCAACTGCATTCCCCATTTCCAAGAAAAGAAATGTTGTAAGCTAGTAAAAGGTCAAAGGCCCTCTTGTCTCACAAGCAAAACTAGGTATCTCTTCATTATGGGAAAAAAAGAAATCCACTGGAATCAACTTCAGAGTGCTAATTCAGGAGCACATTTCTACTTCTACCTTGAGTCTAATGAAGATATTGGCAATTAAAATAAATACATTGAGTTAGCTATGCTTAAAGAAATCCTCAACTGGGTGCCTAAGTAAGGAGTATTTTTTTAAGTCACTTCTTTCAAAACTACATCCATTGGAAACTCAGAGATGTGTATATTTTATTTTGCCACATATAAAAAATGCTCCACTTGCTGAGAAACTTGAAAAAGCATGGGCAATTTTAGTAGTAAAATTCTGTGTAGCTTAAAATTCTCCATGAGTTCAGTCTACTACACGGATGTCCAGAAGTATAAAATCTGTATTTTTAACCACGACAGGACAAGAGAGGTGCGCTGTAAAAATCAGCATTCCATTTACAATCACTTCCTGCCATTCCCGTGAATCCCAGCCCGAGTCAGGCACTAAAGAATAAGGCATTCAGCTGTGAGTCCAGAAGTTCATGCCCTGTCGATTTTTGAGGTCACAGAAGCAATCAAATACGAGGAAAATATGATTGTCATCAGGAAGATGTGATTTTAAAGACTGGAGGATTGCCCAAAGATGACACACAGGACTGCAACTTGAAACCAATATGGCTTTGACCAGTATGTCATCAAAGCCATCTTGGGAATGTTTCTGTCAGAAATGTGCAAGTATTGACTTGAGTGCTTGGCTCTGAAGATTATTTTAAAATGTTCAAAAAAAAAAAAAACAAAAAAGAAAGTCAATATGTATTCTATTGGATTCATTAGTTAAAACATTCAGAATTGGAAAAAATGCTGTGAGAAGTTCCTTTCCCGCCCTTCTCATAACTACTGGCAATAATTTAGGCAGTAGTGTATATATAAGTAACATACACAAAACATTTATTTGTATGTTAGGGAAGTAACAGAACTCCTGATAAGACTAAAATAGTTGGATAATGAAAAAAATCACCCGGAATTCATACTTTAAACACAATTCACCTTAGCGTAATGAGTATGCTAGGAGTTCACATAATTCTTAACTCTTTCCCCCCATTCAAATGTCTGTTTCGCATAGCTGAGCCCAATATTTATATAGCTGTCTACACTGTTTTCCAGCTGATGTGTATCTTAGGTAAATTCTTAAATTATTATTATTTTGAGTAAATACATATGGTTCATTATAGTTTTCCTCTCCTTTTGACCTTGTAGCTTTTCATTTCATTCTTTGCTACGATACTAATACTGGGGTGAACATCTTCATAAAACTACCACTTTCCACGTGTAATTTGTCTTTATTAGACCACATAACCAGGCAAGGAATTCCTAAGGCAAACAGTCTGGCTGTTTTTATTTTTATTTCAGACAAGATATCACTCTGCTACCCAGGCTGGAGTGCAGTGGCGGGATCTCAGCTCACTGGAGCCTCTGCCTTCCAGGCTCAAATGATCCTTCCACCTCAGCCTCCCAAGTAGCTGGGACTACAGATGTGTCTCTTTTTTGTAGAGACAGGGTTTCGCCGTGTTGTCCAGGCTGGTCTTGAACTCCTGGACTCAAGCAATCTGCCCATCTCGGCCTCCCAAATTGCTGGGATGATAGATAGGCAGGAGCCGCAGTGCCTGGCTTGTATTTTTCCTAATTCTTGATTATATTGATGGGCTGTTTAGAAGCATGCCTTGCAGAAATGACCGATGCAAAGGTATAATAATTTCCAACCTGTTGACTTAAATAATTAACACCTCCCTCCAATGAATGTGGCTTACATGTGTTTGATTACTCCTGAAGTTGGTTCTGACTGCTTTCTAAATCTACAATTGTGATTATATCAATTGAGAAAAGTGAAAATCTAGGTATTTTCAAAAATGCCATAGAAATCTCTCTACCAAATGGTTCATCAGATTCTTCACTTATCCTGTTTTTGAAATAAAGTTAATACAAATATGAGCCTTTCCTCTTATTAGCACTAGTAAGAGATCAAAGGCCATTTGGTCTCATGGGCAAAACATTATGAACTAAAAACTCAAGGAATTCAGAGTTTGGAGGATTTTAGGAAACTCTCATCTGTCCTATCTTGCTAATGAAGACATTGAGGAGCACAGCGATCCAGAAACTTGTCCAGACAGTGCTGGAAGTGAAGAAAGTCCTGCAGTTACTCTAAAGAAAGATACTTTTTAATTGTATGTATGTATGTATGTATGTATGTATGTATGTATGTATGTATGTTGAGACAGGGTCTCACTCTGTCACCCAGGCTGGAGTGGAACCTCACAGCTCACTGCAGCCTCAACATCCCTGGTTCAAGAGATCCTCCTACCTCAGCCTCCCAAGTAACTGGGACCACAAGCATGCGCCACCAGGCCCAGGTGGTCCTTATTTTTATTTTTGTACAAACGGGGTCTCGCTATGTTGACCAGGCTGGTCTCAAACTCCTGGGCTCAAGCCATCCTCCTCGCTCAGCCTCCCAAAGTGCTGGGATAACAGCCATGAGCCACTATACCCAGCTGATAACTTTAAAAATAATCATTCTGGAGGTCGAGGTGGGTGGGCCACTTGAGGTCAGGAAGTTCGAGACTAGCCTGGCCAACATGGTGAAAGCCCATCTCTACTAAAAATACAAAAATTAGCCGGGCACAGTGGTGGGCGCCTGTAATCCCAGCAACTCGGGAGGCTGAGGCAGGAGAATCGCTTTGAATCCAGGAGGTGGATGTTGCGGTGAGCCAAGATTGTGCCACTGCACCCCTGCCTGGGAGACAGAGTGAGACTCCCTGCAAAAAAAAAAAAAAATCCATGAAGGTTTTGAGAACTTCAGGTTCAGTCACTGTGGTGCCATTCTGAAGACCACTGACGACACAGAACAAATTACAAAGCTGTCTTGATGACTGAGATGGCCATTAGGAATATTCACTTGCGTGTGGCCAGGCAACCCAGGGCTGGATCTGCTCTGCAGATTTTCCTGCCTCTTCCTTTTAGGCCACAGCCAAGAATTTGTGATCCTGCTTCCAGAACCAATTCCCTCAAATTCCTGTGGACTCCCCTTTGAAGTCTCTCATCGGATACTGCAGGGAGCCGCCTTCACAAAGGGACAGCAGGGAATCCGCTGAGTGAGCCTCCGGGGAAAGCCTCAGGCACTCCAGCAGGGCTCAGGGGTGTGGCTGCCTGTGCTGACCATTACTTAGGCAGCATAACCATCTACTGCTTAGACGTCCAAGTGCACATCTGGTTGAGTATGGCTGCCTATGCTGACTACATGTTCAAGTGCATGTCTGGTTGAGGTAACATGATGTGCATGTGTTTTTGCCGTTGCCTCTTTCTCCGCTTTGCCAACATCAGCTTTTTCCAGGTTAATAGCAGGGCGCCAGGGAGGGTTTGGAGCTCCCACGGGGACAAGCAGAGGACCTTGTGCTGACT
Source organism: Hylobates moloch (assembly GCF_009828535.3). NCBI lineage: Eukaryota > Metazoa > Chordata > Mammalia > Primates > Hylobatidae > Hylobates > Hylobates moloch. The sequence goes on from NW_026652282.1 coordinate 2,567,791, forward strand.
GGCCCAGCAAGGAGGTCCTTCCTAAAAGTCATATTTGCAGGAGAGAGAGAGAGAGAGGAAGGGAGAGGGGAAAGCAAACTGTGGACACTTCCTAGCGCTACATGCTGACCTGACCAGGAAGGAGGTCCTTTGGTGAAAGTCATATTTGCAGGAGAAGAAGAAAGGGAGGGAGAGAGAGAGAGAAAGAAACAGAGAGAGGGACAGAGGGAGAGGGGGGAAAGGGAGAGAGGAAAGGAGATAGTGAGGAAGAGAGTGGGGAGACAGAGAGAAGGTGAGAGAGGAAGAGAGAGAGAGGGGGAGAAAGGGAGAGAGTGGGGGGACAGTGTGAGGGAGAGAGAGAGAGGGAGGGGGGAGAGACAGTGGAAGGAGGGGGACAGAGAGGGTGAGAGACAGAGCAAGAGAGAGAGGGAGCGGGAGAGAGGTAGAGGGAGGAGGATATAGAGAGGGAGAGAGACAGAGAGGATGAGAGGGAGAGAGAAGAGTGGGAGGGGAAGAGCAAGAGAGGGAGGGAGACCATCAGGGAGAGAGACACTATTCCTCTGGGTAGAATCTACTTCTAAATGAATGCACCAGACATGTTTCAATATTTCCAGAAGATTTCAAGAATTAATATGAATTAGAGAAGTGACTTCTTAAAAAACATATGGCTAAAAGCCCTGGTGGTTACAAAATCTGTACACCCGCAACCTTTATCGACATACTGTCTCTCTTCCATACTACTAAGTTGTAGCTAGAAGTTAATACAATTTCAAATAGTCAAATACAGTCAGAATGGCAAAAGAAACAAAAGTGTCAGGACTTCTAAAGTAGTTATTTTGTTCCAATCATTGTAACCAACACCTAATTGTCACACATTTAAATTAGGAGAAAAATACTGCTGATCAAGCATGGTGGCTCACGTCTGTCATCCCAGCGCTTTGAGAGGACAAGGCAGGAGGATCGCTCGAGTCCAGGAGTTTGAGACCAGCCCAGGCAAACATAGCAGGACCATTTCTCTATAAAAAATTTAAAAAATCAGCCAGTAGTCCCAGGTATTCAGGAGACTGAGATGGAAGAAGCCTTAAGCCCAGGAGTTGGAGGCTGCAATGATCTGTGATCGTGCCACTGCACTCCAGCCTGGGTGACAGAGCAAATGGAACAAAAGCTGAGTTAAAAGACATGAAGATGGATTCATTTGATCTTTTGGGCATTTTCTGTTGCCAGAGTGACTTCTGGTAACCCGGACATGCATCTGAGATATGAACTCTGACCATTCATTTCTTGGTTCAGGGCATTTGCCCGCCCACCCTGGGGGCACCATTATTACCTTCTGAGTAGTGGGACAGGGTCAACAGGCTGACACAGGAGGCCCCGGCCCCCGAGCCAAAGATGGTCACTCTCTTGGGGTCCCCACCAAAGGCTCCCACATTCTCCTCAATCCACCGCAGTGCTTGAATCTGATCCAGGAGCCCATAGTTGCCTTTTGCTGCCTGGTCACCGGTACTTAAAAACCCTATAAAAGAACACAAGACATTTTTGGTGGCCAAATAGAAAAAGTGCATACACGTCTCTGCTATTTGAAAAGATATCTCATAGCTTGTCTTCTTCATTCTCTCTCTCCTCAACCCTCACCCCTACCAATTAGAGGAAGAACAGGAGAAAAAAAATTTGTGGCAGAAATAATTATATAAATAATGGTTATTGTTTAGGTTGATGTTATGATACCATGGCATCTTTGGGTATATATGTGGCTAATAGAGAAGGCAAAATGAATCTAAAATATTAATAACATGAAGCAATCCCAGAAGACGTCGTAAATTTTACTAGATTCAAGGTATCATTTCTGTGCACATTTTCATGTTCTTTTTTGAAAAATGCAACAGACTCCTACAAGAAATTTTTCAGGGAAAACAGTAGTGTGGGGGTGGGGGGTGTAAGTGCACACGTGTGTCTGTGTCTAAGAATATGGGCATGTATACAAAGGCAGTGTGTGCCTGTTTTTCTCACTGAATTAGTTATTAACATTTTGTTTTAACTCCTTTTAATGCTTAAGAAACAAAGTAAGTTACAGACTCCACTAGATCCCACTCGTAAATAGTATGCACCTCTATTTTCCTACATAGCAAAAATATTAGTTACATCCAAAAACTGTAATTATTGAACCTCATCCAAAAGCTAATGAATATTCACATCTCCCCAACTGTTCCCAAAATATCAGGAGCTGGCCCTCCTTATTTTAAAAAGAAGGATTCTGTGAGTTAAGGATCTAGATTTTACTAAAGGCCACACAATTCTTAATTTCTCCTTTGTAGCTGAAAAATGGCAATTTTGGTATTAATGATAGCAAAGTTATGAGTTAATCTATTTTATTCTTTGTTCCTTCTGCATTGAAAAATAGCTTGACCTGGAAAAACTGCTTTCCTCTGATGTTTTGAAGTCAAGTTTGGGAAGACATACACTCTCCTACTCCGATTCAAAACTAGAATATTTTCTAAGGCATCCTGCAAGTTTAATTCATTGCATAAACTTTAATCCAACTTTATGTCCAAATCTGTACTGGATATGCCTTCCAAAAAGACAAAGAATTTTAAAAAGTTTTTTTTTTTTTAACCATTTTCACGTCCTCATTTGAGCCTTCCCCAACTATCCAACTATGATGTTTGCCCCTTCTATACAATTTCTTTTTTCCAAGAGCCATGTCATTCACTCACTTCAAGGGATGCTTAGTACATAATTACGGCCACCTGCAGTCATGTTTGTATGAAGACAGGCTGCTTTAAGCCCTAAAATAACATCAAAACAATTCCTTCAAAGCACATCCCTAACCAAAGTTGACGGCATTCCAAACAGTGACTGAGCGCCGGCTTCTACTTTTAAAACAAAAAGAGTAGAGGATGAGGCTGCATACCAATTGAGTCAACCAGCATCTCTTCCATGAGTTTTCCCGAGCACCTGTGGAAAAATGCTCTGAGCTGGAAAGGAAGAAATGGCCTGGCTCCAAAAAAAGTCACAGGACGATTTTCATTCAACAATGACAATCCAAATTCTAAACGTGAATCAGGACTCACTGTCTCCTGCAGCTTCAAAGAGAGGCAGCGTTGCAACTGCGAGGTTGGATACTTAAGACACATCCTACCAATGTGATCTTCTTTAAAGTTCAGAGGGATGTGACGTGAGATTAGCTACGATTAGTGGGTGCGATCAGACATTACCCAAGCCTCCCCCCGCATTTAATTAGCAATTACTAATTAGTGCTTCATGCCAAAAATGTTCTGCAACACCTGTCTCCATCACTAAATCTTTGGCACGATCGTTCATAAAAGGCATCAGGCTTTGCTTGGAAGATACAAGATCCTTATATGACAATGACGAATCATGTTAGTTTGGGTGCCCTATAATACCATAGGGCAATGCTTTCTTCCCCTATTAAAGAAAGAGGTGATTAATTCCTAAGGCACGAGCAATTTTCTAACAGAACGATTCTGTCTTCAGCACGTCTTTTCTTCATTCACTGTTCTCTCTTTCTCAATTCTGCAGAATGACTTGTTGACTTATTTTGTTTCTGTGGAGGAACATGAAGATTTTCAACATGCAGTAAATCATTGGCCTTTCTTCCACCACAACCTCTTCCTCCCTAGCAAAACGAGAGTGTTTTAACCTTTCCAAAAGCAGGCTAATGAATATCCCCTGCCTTCAAAAATCTTAGTTCTTCTAACAGCATCCTACTGGATGGTTTGATCTTTGAGGTTCTGAAATTCTTCCGAATATCCTACAGGCTGGCTGAGGGAAACGACAATCCATGGATCTCTGAAGTTTAACAAATGAATGTGGTGTTTTGAAGCTGGTGTTTCCACAGTTTCTGCCATGGAATTTTCATTTATTGCAACATCCAGGGATTATTATTTTTTTCTTTTTAAACTATCAACAAGGGGGAGTGCCTGTTTCATGAATGCAACAATTTTATGCTCTTTACAAGAGTATAGTCCTTTCATCTTGAAACCACCTTTGCAAAACTTTCAACAGTCAGACAATTATGACAGTGAAAGAGATCTGACCTAACCAACTCCATCTTGCCTTTAACCTCCATACTGTTCTTGATCATTCCTGGGCATGGGCCAAGCTAACTTTGGGAGAAACTGAATTTGTAGTTTAAATGATAATAGCCCCTCTTAAAACTAAGCCGCCTTTGTAAAACTAATGAAAGGCCACCAGGTTAAAGAATGAGAGGGGCCTGAATTCTGTTAAGATGTAAGCTTAGTTGAATGATTACCAGCCATTATTCTAGAGGTCACAGGATTTGCAACTTCCCCAATCACTAGAAGCTAAAATTTGCCTTTTTAAAACTTTTATTTTAGGTTCAGGGGTATACCTGTAGGTTTATTATGTAGGTAAACTGCATGTCACAGGGGTTTGATGTACAGGTTATTTCATTACCCAGGTAATAAGCATAGTACAGATTGGCCTTTTAAGATGTCTTTTCAGGCTTTTTTGCATTTCTGACAACTGATTGGTCCTACTAGGACCAGTGACTCCTCTGTGTCCCCACATAGAGGCCGACTGGGTGCACCAGGGCTGTTTTCCACACCCCTATCATTGCATCCTCAACCAATCAGCAGCACTCATTCCCTAGCCCCTGTCTGCCAAACTATTCTGGAAAAACCCAAGCCTCCAAATTTTTGGGAAGGCTGATTTGATTAACAATAAAACTCCAGTCTCCCATTTAGCCAGCTCTGCAGGAATTAAACCCTTTATCTATTGCAATTCTTCTGTCTTGACTAATCAGCTCTATCTGTGCTGTGGTAAAGATGAATCTGTTGGGAGGTTACACTGTTCTGAGGGCCAAATCATGTTTTCTATAAATCAGACTTAAAACGCATGTGGGCTTACTGACGCAGAATTCCATGAGCCCAGAGTTAGTGTTTGAAAATAAAAAGACCTGTTTTCCCAAGTCGCCTGATCTGTGAAAATTAGATCTCACTATCAATCTGTCTTCTTTATTCATCAGCACCTGGCCAGGTTTTCCTGTGAATAAGAATGGAGGCAAGGAACAGGCAGCACACTGTAGCTCTGTGATGTGATGGAGCAGGGAGAGGGAGGGAGGGAAGGAGAGAGGGAGGGAAGGAGGGAGGGAGAGCAGGAGGAAGGAAGGAAGGAAGGAAGGAAGGAAGGAAGGAAGGAAGGAAGGAAGGAAGGAAGACATTTTCCTGGCAAAGCTATCTTCTTAAGTGTAAATAAAGAGTGATCTTAAAAAATTCTAATGGTGTGATTTTTTGCAAGTTTTTTGACACCAGGAATCCTGGTATTTATTGTAGCAAATTAAAATTAATATTTTTAGGAATCCTGCAAACCTAAACCACTGGGTTTTGCCTCCTGATTGTAGAAAGCAAAATGATGGTAGCTCATCAACTTGGAAAGAGCCACACATGATACTAAAGATGAGCGCTGCTCCTCAGAAGTCATCTCTCAGGTAGATCACTTAACTTTAAATATATGTTCAAAGTGAATGAAGAGAACAAGCTACTTGATTGTCTAAAACCAGAGATTTACAACAAATGGCTCCTTTAACTGACAGGTCCCTTAGGCTACAAACTCTCTAAGCATTTTAGCTGATGAAATTTTGGTTTCTGAGCTTTACTCTCCCTAATATGAAGCTTGTAAATCAGCAACCTCTCCTCCAACAATTGAACAATGAAAGAAAGATGCAAAAGAGACCATGTGAATTAATCCATATTAATGGCTACATTGATGCCAAGTTTCATCCAGGGCCCTGGAAGGAACAACAATAACAAAAATACACACACAAGAGATATCAATAGATATGTTCAGTGATCTGCTTTGGCTGTGTCCTCACCCAAATCTCATCTTGAACTGTAGCTCCCATAATTCCCATGTGTCATGGGAGCGACCCAGTAGGAGGTAACTGAATCATGGGGGTGGGTTTTTCTCATGCTGTTCTCATGACAATGAATAAGTGTCATGAAATCTGATGGTTTTATAAAATGGCAGTTCCCCTGGACACATTCTTTTGCCTGCCACCATATAAGATGTGACTTTGCTTCTTCTTTGTCGTCCGCCATGACTGTGAGGCCTCCCCAGTCATGTGGAACTGTGAGTCCATTAAATTTATTTTCTTTATACATTACCCAGTCTCAGGTATGTCTTTATTAACAGCATGAGAACAGACTAGTGCATTCAGTTAGTATGGTTATTTAAAAACAGGTTTCATGGAAAAGATGACTAAAAACAGGAATCACAGATTTTCCTGCCACATGTTGACTGAAGTGAATATCATATAAACATGAGTATTTCTATTCAGGCTTAATGTTGTTGTTACAACAGAAAAGTTTCCAATTTTTATTATAGATAATAATGTAGATGTTTCCTCTCATTTTGAATTACATCACAGGGCTTAGGAGAATAATTGCAGGTCTT
>NW_026652282.1:2574211-2582231 GCF_009828535.3 Hylobates moloch
AGGAAGGAAGGAAGGAAGGAAGGAAGGAAGGAAGGAAGGAAGGAAGGAAGACATTTTCCTGGCAAAGCTATCTTCTTAAGTGTAAATAAAGAGTGATCTTAAAAAATTCTAATGGTGTGATTTTTTGCAAGTTTTTTGACACCAGGAATCCTGGTATTTATTGTAGCAAATTAAAATTAATATTTTTAGGAATCCTGCAAACCTAAACCACTGGGTTTTGCCTCCTGATTGTAGAAAGCAAAATGATGGTAGCTCATCAACTTGGAAAGAGCCACACATGATACTAAAGATGAGCGCTGCTCCTCAGAAGTCATCTCTCAGGTAGATCACTTAACTTTAAATATATGTTCAAAGTGAATGAAGAGAACAAGCTACTTGATTGTCTAAAACCAGAGATTTACAACAAATGGCTCCTTTAACTGACAGGTCCCTTAGGCTACAAACTCTCTAAGCATTTTAGCTGATGAAATTTTGGTTTCTGAGCTTTACTCTCCCTAATATGAAGCTTGTAAATCAGCAACCTCTCCTCCAACAATTGAACAATGAAAGAAAGATGCAAAAGAGACCATGTGAATTAATCCATATTAATGGCTACATTGATGCCAAGTTTCATCCAGGGCCCTGGAAGGAACAACAATAACAAAAATACACACACAAGAGATATCAATAGATATGTTCAGTGATCTGCTTTGGCTGTGTCCTCACCCAAATCTCATCTTGAACTGTAGCTCCCATAATTCCCATGTGTCATGGGAGCGACCCAGTAGGAGGTAACTGAATCATGGGGGTGGGTTTTTCTCATGCTGTTCTCATGACAATGAATAAGTGTCATGAAATCTGATGGTTTTATAAAATGGCAGTTCCCCTGGACACATTCTTTTGCCTGCCACCATATAAGATGTGACTTTGCTTCTTCTTTGTCGTCCGCCATGACTGTGAGGCCTCCCCAGTCATGTGGAACTGTGAGTCCATTAAATTTATTTTCTTTATACATTACCCAGTCTCAGGTATGTCTTTATTAACAGCATGAGAACAGACTAGTGCATTCAGTTAGTATGGTTATTTAAAAACAGGTTTCATGGAAAAGATGACTAAAAACAGGAATCACAGATTTTCCTGCCACATGTTGACTGAAGTGAATATCATATAAACATGAGTATTTCTATTCAGGCTTAATGTTGTTGTTACAACAGAAAAGTTTCCAATTTTTATTATAGATAATAATGTAGATGTTTCCTCTCATTTTGAATTACATCACAGGGCTTAGGAGAATAATTGCAGGTCTTTTGTTTCTCCATGCACGCAAGTCAATGGTAAGGAACCCAATGGGGTCAGATATTGTTTTTCTTTCAATTAACAAAAGACATTGTTATATGACGTTAAAGCCACAATCCATTTTCTTTTAGGAGATCATTCCTTGCATAAACACAGTAGGCATTTTTTGAAGACAAGTAACCAGGAGATAATTCAGTGAATAGAGAAGTTAAATATCACCATTTCAGTGTATGTAATTCACCTGATATGTATATATATGCATATATAACCACATATATGCATGTATGTCTATGAATGTATATGTACACAGACATACATTTGTGCACCTTTAAACTAAAGAAGTGACACCAAACAGAAAATGTTTAAATAAAAATTCTTCAGTGAGAACAAACAGAATTTGTGTTAGGTCATGCAAATGAGGTCAAAAAGAAATCTGTTTGGTGAGAATGAAAGCAGAAGCATAAAAAACAAAAATCAGTCAAACAGATGCAAAACTAATCTTTGACGGTTATAGGAAATCATTCATGAGTCCATTTATTACAAGGTGAACCTTTAATTTTCTGATTGAAAACATGTAGGACTTAACACAGAAGCACACACTGCACAGGACGGGCTGGAAGGAAGGGAAGCTGATGTACTGCCTTCAAAGTCTGTTGTCTGATAGGCAGGGCTGCTTGCAATTCAGTGCCTTTTATTTTTAGTTTTTACTTAAAAATGGAATGAGTACTAGCAGACCATTCTCCAACTGTATCATGTTATCACATCAGTATTGCACAGAACCAAAGTCTATTTCCAATGTCAGTAGAGAAAATCTAAAACAATTATAACAGACACACGATTTTTATACCACAAGTTTCCAAACTCTGCGGCCCATGAACTACTACTGAGATTCCTTGCATTATTTTCATAAAATAGATAATATCTCCACACATTTATCTAGAGTGAAGCTGCACAGGTATTTTTTAAGTGCTTTAGTTTAAATTACATGAAATTAAAAAACTGAAATTGATCATATTTTAGGAACAAAATATAAAATAATAAATACAGCTTGTTTATTAAATAATAAAACATCAAAATTTGAAGATAATTGATACATGAGTTTCATGGAAATGAAAATTTGGGAATGGCCAGCCTGGAAACAAATCTCTTTGAGTCAACTTCGAGTCTTTTTTTGTTTTTGAGAAAGACTCTTGCTCTGTCGCCTAAGCTGGAGTGCAGCAGCGTGATCTTGGCTCACTGCAACCTCCACTTCTTGGATTCAAGCAATTCTCCTGCCTCAGCCTCAAGAGTAGCTGGGATTACAGGCACACGCCACCACACCCAGCTAATTTTTGTATTTTTAGTAGAGACGGGGTTTCATCATGTTGGCCAGGCTGGTCTCGAACTCCTGAGCTCAAGTGATCTGCCTGCCTCAGCCTCCGAAAAGTGCTGGGATTACAGGTGTGAACCACCGTGCCCAGCCAACTTTGAGTATTTTCAACTGAACACTTTCTCCTTAGATATTTCTCCAGATTTGCTGCTGACTCTCATTCAATTGGCTGTCACATCCTTTTGGTTTTATTTTTCAAAGAGCTTGTACATCTTGTCCCTCCCTGGGTCTGCATCCTAGTGTCTGAGATGAGAACTACAGTTCCCCAGGACCTGCCCACTTGGGTGCTACGTCCTTTTACCTTCCTCTGAATTTCCACACCATCAACATCATCATGATGGTCTCCAGTGTAAGAGAATGGGTAAAAGCCAGGAAAATGAAAATTGGAAACTTCTGACCCAGGAGTCCTAATTCTTTGAATGCTTTCTATGAAAATCTTTATTCTGATGCATAAAAATAGCCACCCAAGGCTCCACAATTCACATGGATTGTAATTTTAAAAACAAACAATAGCAGCAAGCTCAACGTTCACAAGTCAGAGACTTGAATGGATCGTATTGGCTGGATCCATATTATGAGATGCTGTTTGTGTGCATAAAGTGCTAAGGAGTATTTACATGCATGGACACCGAAACACATCTAAGGTATCTCAAGAAAAAATAGTGGGCTACTGAATACTACGTATCATTTATTTTATTTTATATTTTTATGTATTTTTTTGAGACGGAGTTTCGCTCTGCTTCCCAGACTGGAGTGCAGTGGTGCAATCTCAGCTCACTACAACCTCTGCCTCCTGGATTCAAGCGACTCTCCTGCCTCAGCCCACCAAACAGCTGGGATTACAGGCATGTGCCACTATTTGCAGCTAATTTTTGTATTTTTTGTAGAGATGGGGTTTTGCAATGTTGTCCAGGCTAGTCTTGAACTCCTGACTTCAAGTGATCCACCCACCTCGGCCTCCCAAAGTCCTGGGATTAAGGCATGAACCACTGCATCCAGCCCATTTATTTTATTAAAAAATAAAACCGGCTGGGCGCGGTGGCTCACACTTGTAATCCCAGCACTTTGGGAGGCCGAGGCGGGCGGATCACGAGGTCAGGAGATCGAGACCACGGTGAAACCCCGTCTCTACTAAAAAAAATACAAAAAATTAGCCGGGCGTGGTGGCGGGCGCCTGTAGTCCCAGCTACTCGGAGAGGCTGAGGCAGGAGAATGGCGTGAACCCGGGAGGCGGAGCTCGCGGTGAGCCGAGATTGCGCCACTGCACTCCAGCCTGGGCGACAGAGCGAGACTCCGTCCCAAAAAAAAAAAAAAAAAATAAAACCTAGAAGGAATTCAAACAGTAGAGAATGATTATCTCGAAGCATGTGGATATAGGGAATGTTCACATTTTATTGCTAATATCTGTTTATATTTTGTTCATAATTTAAATCTCCTTTTTTAGCAACAACAATCACACACACACACAATAAAGTGAGTGTGTTGGACAAACAAATTCATTACTGGGAATCCAAGGGTCATTCTGTGTGGGCCCATGTGACCTCCTCAAGGGATGCCCTACTTATGTTCTTGAGCCTGCAAATCCACCACAACACGTGCTAGCTATTTCCAGAATATGCCTTGCATTTTGATATGGTTGCCTTTTTATGTGAAGTCCCCAAGATCTAGGGTGCCCTCTGCAGGGCTGCTGGGTGACCATAAATTGCCTTGAACACCTTGCCTGAGCACACCTTCCTGTGGGCTATGGCCGCACACAAAGCTGCACGGCTAGCTCATGGACTCAGCACCATTTGAAAGGTCAGTGTGACCTGAAGGTCAGTCTCTGCATCTTCAGCAGGGGTCACCTGCACACTCAGGTAGAACCTGGCCATCTCTCTCTACCAATGTGGGCCCCTTTCCAAAAGTGTCGTGTGTGATTATCTTTATTCTCTCGGCACAGTAAATGGCTTTCAATGAATTTCTGTTACAGAACGTTATCATTTTACACGAAAGGGCATTTGCTTGGTGACTGCTTTTGGAGTTATTGCTTGCAATGGATTCAGTCAGACATCCTTGTGGTGGAATCTATTGTAAAGCCTCAAGCACATGACTTAAGATTTCAAAGTCCCTTACAATTTGGCATGTTTTTGCAGTGGCTGGTACCGGTTGTTCCTTTCCATGTTTAGTCCTTCCTTCAGGAGCTCTTTTAGGGCAGGCCTGGTGGTGACAAAATCACTCAGCGTTTGCTTGTCTGTAAAGTATTTTATTTCTCCTTCACTTATGAAGCTTAGTTTGGCTGGATAGGAAATTCTGGGTTGAAAATTCTTTTCTTTAAGAATGTGGAATATCGGCCCCCACTCTCTTCTGGCTTGTAGAGTTTCTGCCGAGAGATCAGCTGTTAGCCTGATGGGCTTCCCTTTGTGGGTAACCCGACCTTTCTCTCTGGCTGCCCTTAACATTTTTTCCTTCATTTCAACTTTGGTGAATCTGACAATTATGTGTCTTGGAGTTGCTCTTCTCGAGGAGTATCTTTGTGGCGTTCTCTGTATTTCCTGAATCTGAATGTTGGCCTGCCTTGCTAGATTGGGGAAGTTCTCCTGGATAATATCTTGCAGAGTGTTTTCCAACTTGGTTCCATTTTCCCCGTCATTTTCAGGTACACCAATCAGACGTAGGTTTGGTCGAGGCTAGGAAGAAACTGCATCAACTAATGAGCAAAATAACCAACTAACATCATAATGACAGGATCAGATTCACACATAACAATATTAACGTTAAATGTAAATGGGCTAAATGCTCCAATTAAAAGACACAGACTGGCAAACTGGATAAGGAGTCAGGACCCATCAGTGTGCTGTATTCAGGAAACCCATCTCACGTGCAGAGACACACATAGACTCAAAATAAAGGGATGGAGGAAGATCTATCAAGCAAATGGAAAACAAAAAAAGGCAGGGGTTGCAATCCTAGTCTCTGACAAAATAGACTTTAAACCAACAAAGATCAAAAGAGACAAAGAAGGCCATTACATAATGGTAAAGGGATCAATTCAACAAGAAGAGCTAACTATCCTAAATATATATGCACCCAACACAGGAGCACCCAGATTCATAAAGCAAGTCCTGAGTGACCTACAAAGGGACTTAAACTCCCACACAATAATAATGGGAGATTTTAACACCCCACTGTCAACATTAGACAGATCATCTAGACAGAAAGTTAACAAGGATATCCAGGAATTGAACTCAGCTCTAAACAAAGTGGACCTAATAGACATCTACAGAACTCTCCACCCCAAGTCAACAGAATATACATTTTTTTCAGCACCACACCACACCTATTCCAAAATTGACCACATAGTTGGAAGTAAAGCTCTCCTCAGCAAATGTAAAAGAACAGAAATTATAACAAACTGTCTCTCAGACCACAGTGCAATCAAACTAGAACTCAGGATTAAGAAACTCACTCAAAACCGCTCAACTACATGGAAACTGAACAACCTGCTCCTGAATGACTATTGGGTACATAATGAAATGAAGGCAGAAATAAAGATGTTCTTTGAAACCAACGAGAACAAAGACACAACCTACCAGAATCTTGGGAGACATTCAAAGCAGTGTGTAGAGGGAAATTTATAGCACTAAATGCCCACAAGAGAAAACAGGAAAGATCCAAAATTGACACCCTAACATCACAATTAAAAGAACTAGAAAAGCAAGAGCAAACACATTCAAAAGCTAGCAGAAGGCTAGAAATAACTAAAATCAGAGCAGAACTGAAGGAAATAGAGACACAAAAAACCCTTCAAAAAATTAATGAATCCAGGAGCTGGTTTTTTGAGAAGATCAACAAAATTGATAGACCGCTAGCAAGACTAATAAAGAAGAAAAGAGAGAAGAATCAAATAGATGCAATAAAAAATGAAAAAGGGGATATCACCACCGATCCCACAGAAATACAATCTACCATCAGAGAATACTACAAACACCTCTATGCAAATAAATTAGAAAATCTAGAAGAAATGGATAAATTCCTCGACAAATACACCCTCCCAAGACTAAATCAGGAAGAAGTCAAATCTCTGAATAGACCAATAACAGGTTCTGAAATTGTGGCAATAATCAATAGCTTACCAACCAAAAAGAGTCCAGGACCTGATGGATTCACAGCTGAATTCTACCAGAGGTACAAGGAGGAACTGGTACCATTCCTTCTGAAACTATTCCAATCGATAGAAAAAGAGGGAATCCTCCCTAACACATTTTATGAAGCCAGCATCATCCTGATACCAAAGCCAGGCAGAGACACAACCAAAAAAGAGAATTTTAGACCAATATCCTTGATGAACATTGATGCAAAAATCCTCAATAAAATACTGGCAAACCGAATCCAGCAGCACATCAAAAAGCTTATATACCATGATCAAGTGGGCTTCATCCCTGGGATGCAAGGCTGGTTCAACATACGCAAATCAATAAATGTAATCCAGCATATAAACAGAACCAAAGACAAAAACCACATGATTATCTCAATAGATGCAGAAAAGGCTTTTCACAAAATTCAACAACCCTTCATGCTAAAAACTCTCAATAAGTTAGGTATTGATGGGACGTATCTCAAAATAATAAGAGCTATATACGACAAACCCACAGCCAATATCATACTGAATGGGCAAAAACTGGAAGCATTCCCTCTGAAAACTGGCACAAGACAGGGATGCCCTCTCTCACCGCTCCTATTCAACATAGTGCTGGAAGTTCTGGCCAGAGCAATCAGGCAGGAGAAGGAAATAAAGGGTATTCAATTAGGAAAAGAGGAATTAAAATTGTCCGTTTGCAGATGACATGATTGTATATCTAGAAAATCCCATTGTCTCAGCCCAAAATCTCCTTAAGCTGATTAGCAACTTCAGCAAAGTCTCAGGATACAAAATCAATGTACAAAAATCACAAGCATTCTTGTACACCAATCACAGACAAACAGAGAGCCAAATCATGAGTGAACTCCCATTCACAATTGCTTCAAAGAGAATCAAAAAAATAAGAAACAAACTTACAAGGGATGTGAAGGATCTCTTCAAGGAGAACTACAAACCACTGCTCAATGAAATAAAAAAAAAAAAAAAAAAAAAAAAAAAAAAAAAAAAAACATGGGTTGGAAGAATCAATATCGTGAAAATGGCCATACTGCCCAAAGTAATTTATAGATTCAATGCCATCCCCATCAAGCTACCAATGACTTTCTTCACAGAATTGGAAAAAACTACTTTAAAGTTCATATGGAACCAAAAAAGAGCCCGCATTGCCAAGTCAATCCTAAGCCAAAAGAACAAAGCTGGAGGCATCATGCTACCTGACTTCAAACTATACTACAAGGCTACAGTAACCAAAACAGCAT
>NW_026652282.1:2587231-2634588 GCF_009828535.3 Hylobates moloch
TATATGTCTAAAATGATTCCAAAGAACAGCATAGGCTTATTTTATTATCACTGCAACAGTCTCAAGGTAGCCAAATTTGACAGACAAGGTCAGAAAGAGCTAAAAATAGAGATTCAAATGAAAATATATTCACTTTTTTTCCCCGATGTTTCAATCTCTTAATGACCCTAAGCTGCTTCTCACTGTATGACTCAGCGGCATTGAAAATGAACCAGAGAGAGAGAGAGGAGAGACAGAGACAGAGACAGAGAGAGACAGCCTAGTACCTCCAAGCACACGGGCATTCCTTTATTTCCGGAACACGTATTTATTAAGAGCTGTTCTGCATCCTACAAGGTGTTTGCAGGGTAAGTGAGGGCAATCTCTCCCAGCCCCTATGGTACCAACAGCCTGGGAGGGCTGAGCTGTCTCAGGATATATCCACAAAACCTTGAGTTGTCTGTAAAAATTTAAACTGCGTAGACTCCTCCGCTGACTTCCAAATCAGAATCTCTGTTGGTACGATTCAGCAGTAGGCATGAAAACTGAAAAGTTATTTGTATGCGTATTCAGGATTTGGGGAGTACTGTTTTGGGCAGATGCATTGGGCAGTGGTAGCTACACGGTGTTAGGCTTTTAAGAATAAACTTAGCATGGCCCAGGTAGTATTTTCTAGATTCAAGGGTGAAGGCTGCCATGACACATAATGGGAAGGGTCTGTCTTTAGTGAGGCGGTCTCAGGCTTTGCTGTCTTACTGTTAATATCATAGGCGAAGCTGACAGCCACTGCAGAAGGAAAGAACAAGGAACCATCACTGCCATCTTCTCCTTTTATCTCCAGCATGATAACTGCTCTTCACCAAGAATCAGACGGAAAAGGGAGAAGGTTTCTCTTGCTGGAAATACAAATCCCAGGACCAATTTTTTCTCTCTCTCTTTTTGCTTTATCTGCTAGAAATTGTGAGGTCAAATTTATGCTCAACTCCAGTACCTGAATGTCTTTGTTCCTTTTGCTTCGTGTGTCAGATTTGGCCTCTTTTATTTCTTTGGGGGAAGGGGGGGAAACAGGAGAAATAGGTTCTCGTGTTCCATTAGCACTGTAGGGTGACTATAGTTAAAAATAATATAATATGTAGTTTCAAATAGCTAGAAGGAAGAAATTGAATGTTCCCAACACAAAGAAATGATAAATGTTTTAGATAATGGATATGCTAATTACTTGGTTCTGATCACTGTATATTACACGTATTGGAACATCAGTATGTACCCCATAAATATGTACAGTTATTACTTGTCAATTTAAACTAAATAAATGAAATGTGGGGAGTACTTTATGCTGTACTGCCTCAAACTGTCTTTAAATTAAGCAAAACTAATATTAAAACCTATATGAAGGCAGGGCGCAGTGGCTCACACCTGTAATCCCACACTTTGGGAGGCTGAGGCAGGCCGCTCACCTGAGGTCAGGAGTTCGAGATCATCCTGGCCAACATGGTGAAACCTCGTCTCTACTAAAAATATAAAAATTAGCAGAGCATGGTGGCACAGGCCTGTAATATCAGCTACTTGAGAGGCTGAGGCAGGAGAATCACTTGAACCTGGGAGGAGGAGGTTGCAGTGAGCCAAGATCGTGCCACTGCACGCCAGCCTGGGTGACAGAGGGAGGCACCATCTCAAAAAATAAATAAATAAAATTTAAAAATTTAAAAATTAAAAAACAAGAACAAAAACCATATGAAGATTATCTATGTATATCTATACCTATTTATTTGTGTGCGGGATAAGTTTGCCATTTTAATCATTTTAAAATGTACAATTCAGTGGGATTCATTACATTCACAATGTTGTATAATTATCACCACTACCTATTTCCAAACCTATTCATCACTACAAACAATTCTAACAAACTCTAACAATTCTACAAACTCTAACTATTAAGCCATATGTCCCCATTAGGGAAATACTTTTTATTTTTTGAGACAGGATCTCACTTTGTCACCCAGGCTGAAGTGGCACCATCTCGGCTCACTGCACCCTTGAGATGCATTGGGCATCTCTAGCTCAAGCAATCCTGTGCTCAAGCAATCCTCCTGACCCAGTGTCCCCAAGTAGCTGGGAATACACACTTGTGCCACTGCACCCAGCTAATTTTTGTATTTTTTATAGAGACAGGGTTTCACCATGTTGCCCAGGCTGGTCTCAAACTGCTAAAACTCAAGCAATCTGCCTGTCTTGCCCTCCCAAAGTGCTAGGATTACAGGCGTAAGCCACTATATTAGTCCATTTTCACACTGCTGATAAAGACATGCCTGAGACTGGGCAATTTACAAAAGAAACAGGTTTAATGGACTTACAGTTCCACGTGCTTAGGGAGGCCTCACAATCATGGTGGAAGGTAAAAGGCATGTCTCACATGGCAGCAGACAACAGAAGAGAGCTTGTGCAGGGAAACTCCCCTTTTTAAAACCATCAGATCTCATGAGACTTATTCACTATCATGAGAACAGCACAGGAAGGACCGGCCCCCATGATTCACTTGCTTCCCGCTGGGTCCCTCTCATAAGAATTCAAAACGAGATTTGGGTGGGGACACAGCCAAACCATGTCAGCCACCATGCCAGCCTTTTGGGGAAATACTTTGAATGGTGTTCATATGTTGAGTTACCCATACCCTGAGCTAAATCTGCTTGATTATGTGTGATGTCTGTATTTAATGACCAATGTGATCGCACCAACCATTCCTACAATTGATCTTGTTGACCAGGACATCTAAATATACATGTCTCCAAGAGTAAACATTCAAAATAGCCCTCAACTTGTTAAGACTCTTAAAATCATGTTGTTGGTTTGTAATCTACATTTACATAAGTAAATCAATTGTGGATTGTGTTTCCTTTAATTAGCAGTGGGGGGATATCGGCAAATGATGGAAAACAGAATGCATTTTATCTAATTCTACAAGATTGACTTATAAATTTACTAAAATCTTCCACTCTGGAAAGACTTCTGGTCAGCCAAGATGTATCTGGGTCCACAGCAATTTGCTGAATATGGAATCATGGCTAAATTTCAACGGGATGCCTCCAAAACCCAGGATAATGTTCAGTTTCCAAGAAAGATCCTATTAGGTTCAACATATTGTGTTTTAAACAATGAAATTATATATTCTCATACTTCTAAATGCTTTCAAGGCAAACACAAAATGAAAAAAAAAAAAAACCTCTCTAATTGACCACCACATTTAAATAGAAACTTCAAAAAGCACCTAACATCTTTATGCAAAATGCCTTACAATTTTTAAAGTTCTTTTCACACATTACCTCATTTCCTTTGTGTTCCTGAAACTAAGATGGCTTTCAGTAAACAATTTTTCTAGTGTTCTGGCTTATGTTCGTGGCCAAACACACACATTATTTTAAAAGCATTGGGTCACATGTGGAACCAACCCAAATGCCCATCAATCAACGAGTGGATAAAGAAACTGTGGTACATAAATATATGATGGAATGCTACTCAGCCATAAAAAGAAATGAATTAATGGCATTCACAGCTACCCGGATGGGATTGGAGACTATTATTTGAAGTGAAGTAATTCAGGAATGGAAAACCAAACATCTTATGTTCTCATTCATAAGTGGGAGCTGAGCTATGAGGATGCAAAGGCATAAGAATAACACAATGGACTCTGGGGACTCAGGGGGAAAGGGTGGGAGGGGGTTGGGAAATAAAATACTACAAATTGGGTTCAGTGTATACTGCTTGGGTAATGGGTGTACCAAAATCTCACAAATCACCACTAAAGAACTGACTCATGTAAGCAAATACCACTTGTTCCCCTAAAACCTATGAAAATAAAAAAAAAATTTTTAAGTCCCAATTCATTAATAATAAGTTGTTTTGCAAGTAGACAGCTGCTTATCACCCAAGTTCTTTCACTGCCTTCTTCCCCTGGCCTCAAACTGCCCACCTCATAAGTTTGGTGAAAATATATTCTTTCTACCCTCATCATCCACACTAAACACTTAGTGATATTTTAACAAATACTGATGCCTATGTCCCAGTGGAAGAGATTTTTAATGAGCTGTTTTGGGGTTAGGGTATAGGCACATGTATTTCAAATACGTATATATATCTGAATACTTTTAATGAAAAGCAAATCTTGTGATCCACACATTTCAAGAGAAAGCAAGTGAAAACAATGACACCCTCTTTTCCATAATACAATTCTTCTCATTTTCTTACATCGTTAATTCCTTATGGAAATCAATGAACTGTCCCATCAAATTTTATCAAGCATAAACATCACAGATGGGCTTGGGAAAGAAATAATAGTTTGCAACCCACACCGTCAATTTTAGATTCAGGAAGCCTCCTCCCAGGTATAGGATCCCAAATTTTGCATTTCTAACAAGTTGCTGCTTTGTGAACCAAATTTTGAACATTACTGCAGAAGAACACCCCACATTCTAGAATTAACAGAATGTTTCCTAATCACGTCTTGTTTTTCTTCCTTAGGGTTATGGTGCCCTTTGTAGGAAACAATGTACCTAGGAACTGCTCTGTACTTTATACTGAATTTAATAAGGACTTATATGATACCTGCTAGTGTTACTTTTAATTATCTTAAGAGTGGTTGATAATTACACTCAGTTGGTAATGAATCCCACCATTTATTTATATATATATATATATATATACCTGCTAAGCTTTTCAAATAATCAGAGATAATTTCCTAGATCTCGTATTGATATGGTTTGGCTGTGTCCCCACCCAAATCCCATCTTGAATTGTAGTTCCATGGCCACATGTTGTGGGAGGAACCAGGTGGAGATAATTGAATCATGGGGGCAGTTTCCCCCATGGTGTTCTCGTGGTAGTGAGTTTTCACAAGATCTGATGGTTTTATAAGGGACTTCCCCTTTCAGTGGGCACTCATTTCTGTCTCCTGCCGCCACCATGTGAAGAAAGACGTGTTTGCTGCCCTTTCTGCCACAATTGTAAACTTCCTAAGGCCTCCCCAGCCATGTGGAACTGCAAGTCAAGTAAACCTCTTTCCTTTATACCTAGTGTCCAGCAGTTCTTTATAGCAGTATGAGGACAGATTAATATACTTACTTAATTTGGAGTTTCACAAAATAATGATTTTCAGATAGTATTGTTCTTTCTGCATATATTATCTGAAATTTTACTTGTAATCGCCAATTTTTTAGTTACTCTGAAATTCAATATATATAGGAAAAGTGGGAAAAAATCATGATTCTTTTATTGATCAAGATTCAGGAAAATGCGATCGTGGCCTAGTAATATAACCAGTGAGTTTTATTCTGGGTGTCATGATGAATACATGAACTTTTATGTCTTTATCATTTTAAATCCAGTACAAATATTCTTACAGATGTTCTAATTGTCCCATTACAGCTGGTCAATTTCTTCCGGTTGATATTTGAGCCTTTGTGTTTTTATTGTTTCTTTGTTTTATACATATATATACACATGCATAAGTCTCTCTCTCTACAGAGAGATATATTCTACCTCTAGAGAGAATACATATATATATACATATATAATATACACACACACATATGTTCTTATAGACTGTTTCCTAATCATGTGTCTAGAGAGAGAGAATATATATTCTTATCTATCTTTCTATCTAGAGACTATATCTCTATAGCTCTAACATATCTCTATATCTTCTATCTATCTATCTATTTCACAGGTTTGCTCTCTACTCCGGGCCCCAGAGTTCCAAGAGGATATATGTATGTACGTATGTATGTATGTAAACTAAATTATCAACAATGGTTTTCTTTTGTCAAAAGATTTTTCTTCTGTATGCTCTTTGATACTGTAAATTTATAGCAATGTAGATATATTGTTTTGGCAATCAATTAGAAAAATATAAAAGACTGTATTTAAAGGAAAGAAGATATCATCTGAAATGGGATACAGAAAGACAGTTCACACAAAAAAGGTGTTTTATGGCCTTGGAATAGTTTCAGGAAGGAACGAAAATGCAGTCACAGGACTGTTCTTGAATCCCTACAGCCAACGTTTGATCATTTGTACTTTCTGTAGCATATCTTGGAAACGACTGGGAGCAAACTGTATGTGTAGATGTAGAATGTGTCAACAAACTTGAAGAGAAATCATTAAGTATTACGTTTGGAGTTCAGCCCAAAGCAAATCTTTCTAGATTATAGGTTCTTCTAACAGATGGATGGTATAAGCGGTTCAATACTATTCTTGCCTAGGTCCTCATAAAAGCACCAGAGGGAACAAGAATGCAGGTAAAAGAGAATTTACTTCTTGCAGCGCTAAAACCAGTCCTTCAAAAAGACACCGCGTTCCCCATGCATCTGCACAGGCATTAGGACTCACATCCCCCGTGTGACTCCACCACACGTCTGGTAATGATTCCTGCCTATAACTTGAAGGATTTTACCTGGGTTTCAGCTCTAACTTCTCCCATGCTTGACTAAGTCTTCCTCCACTCAGATGTCTTATTCGAGCCTAAAGCTCAGTGTGTGCTATATTGAGCTAAACATCTTTTTCTCATTCAAACTCGTCTCTTTTCTTATTTCCCGTGTTAATATCACAAGAATGTATCCAGCTATACAGGTTAAAACACTTGAATTCATATTTTTACCATGGCATCTCTTTGTAGAATCCCAGTATATGGTTAATATTTGGGGCTCACTGATTAGTGTTTAAATCGGTTATCACACCCATTACTTTCTTTTCATTCCTGCAGGCATCTGCAACTCCAGGGCAAAAATCTGTATCCACTTTAAATCACTGCCTGCCAGTTATTCCTCTGTGTCTAAACTTTTCAGAACGCCCAGACTTGGTGTTCTATCTTCATGCTAAGTCTCAATTAAAATTTATTTTGCTCAGGAAGGTTTAATAGTTGTGTTATATAAACAAGATTAAGATCCTAGGCTTCTCTTTCAAAGCCATACACACTATCTTTGTTCATCTAATATTTGTTTAATATCTTCCTTCTGCTCAATCAGCATAGTCTTTTGAACTCTGTGTTCTTATATTCATAGTATGTCTGTCTTATTCTTTCATTACATGGACACTGAATAAATGAGTACAAGTCCTCTTAGGTGACAGGTAGCCTCAGGGACAACTCTCTTCCAAGCAATCATGTGATGAGGAGGAGGATGATCTCAGCCTGAAGTCTTTTCCAGTGGAGGGGAGGGAGATTTATAGTATGATAGAGATGTTTACATTTTATAACAGTGTGCAAATATTTTAGACAGTTTACTTGCTGGATTCATTTATCTTTCGATAGACAATAAATAGCAGAGCTTTTGAAATGCTATTCATCAATAGTGCAATCATATATTATTTACCAAGAATGTGTACCCTACTTTCCGCTGCAGTGACTTCCACATGAAAATGCTGTCACTGAGTTTCACGAAAGCCCCTTGGTGCCCTTCCATCCATCAGAAAAGATATCATACAGATGGGACTTGGTACATTGAAATTTAATTCCTCTGTCAAATAAAATCACCTCAGCCCTGTCATACAGTTATAGAAAGACTTATTTGTTTTTTTAATTTTTAGTTTTTTTTAGAGATGGTGTCTTGCTATGTTGCCCAAGCTGGTCTTGAACTCCTGGGCTCAAGTGATCCTCCTGCCTCAGTCTCCTGAGTAGCTGGGACTATAGACATGCACCACTGTGCCCAGAGAAAGACTCATTTTGGTTTTAGTTGATCTGCTGATTAATCTGTTGGAGGAAAATGCAGTGATTATTATTTCCGCAGCTTTGCTGGAAAGACAGAAGCTTGTTCATTTTGAAAAAAAATCTACATAAGATTTAATAAACTATTAATTATTTTTAAATAGACTTTGCTAAATATATTTTACAAGATCTATTATGTGTCGGCTTGGCGTGGCGGCTCACCTCTGTAATCCCAACACTTTGGGAGGCCGAGGTGGGAAGATTACCTGAGGTCAGGAGTTCGAGACCAGCCTGGCCAACATGGTGAAACCCCGTTTCTACTAAAATAAAATACATAAATTAGCCGGGCATGGTGGCACATGCCTGTAATCCCAGCTACTCCGGAGGCTGAGACAAGAGAATCACTTGAACCCAGGAGGTGGAGGTTGCAGTGAGCGCTACCGCAGTCCAGCCTGGACAACACAGCAAGACTCTGTCACACACACAAAAATGTATATGTGTATACGCATCTTATAAAATATATGTGTATATGTATATACATATATATACACAACTACAATGTAGTGTATGTGTATATATATATATGTGCATGCACACGCGTGTGCACACACACATATTTTACACTTACTACTTTGATATTCTCTAAGATTTTGGTTAAGCTTACATGTATAACTAGAATATTATTGAATAACATAAGGGAAAAGAAATATCTTTTCTTCCTACCTTAGTTTCATGGCTAAGGCCCCTATGACAAAAGACAGATTAAGCAAAGAGTGCACTTCATTTAATAACAGTTTTATATGACACAGGAGCCTTCATAAGGCAATGAAGACCCAAAGAAACAGGGAAACCTGTGTATTTTTGTGCTTAGATGCTTAGGTTTCATAAAGAGTGGACAGTCATTTGAAAGTATGATTGAAGGAAAAATGTATATTATCTAATGGGAAAAAACTGGGGAGAACTTAGCAAGGCCTGTGTGTTCAGATTCTCCTCTGTGTCCTCTTGTCTTCAGGGATAAGAATGTTCTATTCTTCTTGGTACAGAGAGTCACCTCTCATAGGAGGGTCTTATGACCTGGCTTTAGGGGAGAAGGATGGGGAGAAGGTCAGAGAGAACTTTCCTGCTTCTTCTGTTTTCTCAAATGCTAAGGTGCCATATTTATGGGTGGTATGTCCCATCAAGAATGCTCATTAAGTAGGCTTCTCTCTGTAGTTATAGACTGGAATAAATTAATTCTTAGCCCTATATAGGACAGATACATATTTTATGAAAAGAGTAACTGGCAGTTGACCAACAATAAGAAATGTAGATAACACACAATCTTCATGACATCTGATGCTTCTGTGCAGTAGCACTTACGGTGTGCCGTTATACCAGCAGGGACCCTACTTTGTGGAAAGCAGGTATATGCACAAATCCTCACACCCTCCCCTAGAACAACAGAATACAAATTGTGGGGGATGGACCCCAGAATGTGCCTTTCACAAGCCCTTGGTGTCATTCTTTTAAATGCAAAAGCATGAAGAGTATCCTGGCAGATTGCATGGATCATAGAAACAACTATAACCCAAAATAATGAATTCCAATAAATACATTTCAAAGCCACCTCATGAACCAATTAATTGGATCCAGTGTCATCTGCTAGATAAAATATGTATGCAAGAATATCTCCAGGCTTGCAGATAAACATGATGCATTATATTCTGTGCTGCCAAAGAAACTGGGGTGCTCCCTCTCCCCGCTGAATCTGACATTTGCATGAGGTCTGTGGAAATGAACTGTGGAATATCCACCTTTGCAAAGAAGAAATATCTACCAGGTGAAGAATACTGGTTTTATCTTGATGATAGCATAAAAAGAATTGGCTCCAAATATATGTATCACCCTTTCAATTACTCTAACTCACTCTTCCCTGTTGCTGTCTTTCCTGATGCATTCCTAGGTCCTGGATCCTATTGATTTACCCCATCCTGTCTGCCACAGTTCTTTAAACTTCCAGTTCAACTACCACTTATCATAAGGGACTCTCATGGCAGTAAATGTTCCATCACTTTCATCCATAATCAGGGGATATTATATCCTTTGTTTTAACATACCACAAAGAAGTAAAAAAGCTCCACAATGGATCTATATAGTGATGGGTTGGGAGGCAGAGTGGGGAAATGTAGTGGATTTGCTCTCTGGAGCTCATACAAGTCTTTGGTTAAAAATTCATATTGCAATCAAAAATACTCAAAGAAGTTCTAATATACCCTTCATTGACCAAATTGTCATCATGAATTACTTAATATTTTGGAGTCTATAGTCATAGCTATGATATACGCTGATAAATGAACTGTGATATTCAAAACTAGAACATTAGGAAATTATTCCTGGAACATTTGGGATTCTTTTTAGAAATAGATGAAAGCCATTTAGAAAGTTTTGACAAGTAATGAAATAATAAATATATATGTTGCATTTCCTGGGTAATTTTGTTAATTGGCATATTAGCTAACTACATCTGATGTGGTCTGTGGGAATGAAGGAAGCTACCAAATAGTTAAGTATTTCACCATGTCTCAATCCTCTTCAGTCCAAAGTCCAGGGGCAGGTGGCGGCACAGATTCATTTGGATGGTTTAGAATCCCACCTTTAATGAGAAGCATACACAATGTGGGAAAAATAGTAATACATCAAGAAAGAGATTTATGCTTCTTTTGAGATGGTGAATAGAACATAATGCCCCTTCCTCCACAAAAATCTACTCTTGAAAAACTACAGAGGCTAAGACGAGGCATCAATCTGCGGAAAGAGCAATAATAGAACATGAAATCAGTAAGCTATAAGCCATCCTGAGGAGATTACAAGCTGATGAATCATGTATATATGGCAAATGGGAGTGGCTGCACCTTCTGGCAGAGGGCGGAAGTGGTAATAGAAAGATGCTGGTTTAAAAGCAAAGTATTAAGTTCACTCTTGTCTCTTATAAAGAATGCCTTGAGTTAATCATTGTCTAATCTCCCCCCCATCTTCTCTTCTCCATACAACTTAGAACTCGAGGGCAGCCATCAGGTAGTGGGACTCTGGCAAGCCCACGGAAAACTCAGCTGCGTTGAGGAGTTGGTTAAAAACTTTCAGGGCCACCAGTCACTTACAGCCACTATGGGCTTTTCCTGTTTCACCCCCTTCCCCCCCACACCCCCAGGAATGAAGCTAAAGAGGCTCCTTCTTCCTAATGCCGGCTCCTTTAGAGAGTTTAAAGCCAAACCTCAAATTTCAAACTTCTTCGTAGGTTTTCAGGGCACCAGAGTGATCTAAAAGTGTTTGTTGAATGTTCATCTCATAGAAGAAACATAGACTTGGGCCTGCCCTTAGGTCCCATCAAATCCATAATTACAAACCAGAGTGATGGATGAGTTTCCACCCACCTAAGGAGAACACAGGCTAAAGGTTTAACAAAGAGCTACATCCCTGAACATTTAAAAAGGTACCAGGCCGGGCGCGGTGGCTCACGCCTGTAATCCCAGCACTTTCGGAGGCCGAGGCGGGCGGATCACGAGGTCAGGAGATCGAGACCACGGTGAAACCCTGTCTCTACTAAAAATACAAAAAAAAAAAAAAATTAGCCGGGCGTGGTGGTGGGCACCTGTAGTCCCAGCTACTCGGAGAGGCTGAGGCAGGAGAATGGTGTGAACCCGGGATGCAGAGCTTACAGTGAGCCGAGATTGCGCCACTGCACTCCAGCCTGGGCGACAGAGCGAGACTCCGTCTCAAAAAAAAAAAAAAAAAAAAAAGGTACCAAACGCTCTCTCTCAATAGAAAAAAAAAAATTCTTCTACGTTAAATATGATGATTGGAACAGATCAATGAAGAAATTACAATAGACAAAATAAATATATTCGATCACCTAAGGGAATATATTTCAAATAGGAGATTATAATAAGAAGTAAAAGAGAACTTGGTAAATATAGTAGGTATAGAATAAATAATAGTAAAGATGAATAAGAACTTAATAGTTAAGAAAAATCATAGAATGAATTCCCGAATTGGAAGATCAGATGGAAGAAATTCCCAGAAAGCATCAGGAAAGAATAAAGGAGAGAAAGGCATTCTTGGAAAAATAGATGATTTTGTTAGAGATACCAGTATCAGGTAATAGAAAGAGAAAAAAAAAAAAATACAGAGGAAGAACTAAGTTGATGAAAGAATGAAAACACACTTGAAACAAACAAAAAGAACAAAAACTTTATTTTGAATGGGCTCAAAGAGTGCCCTGAATAGATATATTACTAAGAAATTTAAGGATATCAAAGACAAACAGAAAATTCTAATAGCCTTCAGAGAGAAAAATGGGTGAGCTATGAATGAATAAGAATCAGATTGACATCAAACTTCCCAGTCATAGCACAAGACATTAGCAGATACAGGAGTCATATTTGAAAGTCTGAAGAAAAATAACTCTGAATTAAAAAAAATTAATACTATAGGCCAAGTTAAAAAAAAAAGATCAAAAAGAGAATCAATCATTTTGCTAAGCAAAGATTTAAAGACTCTGAAAATTATCTTTGAGAAAATACTTATCAAAGAATATAACTAATTTGGTAAGAATTCTGAAAAATATATGAAATGCAAGCACAACCAATAACTATAATTTGTATTTGGCTAAAGTGGCTAGAAAAAGGAAGACAAAAATCATATATGGATAATAGCCCAGAACTTAAATTCTTGGAAATATCTACTTAAATAGCACTTAGGGGTGGGACTAAAAGAAGATGCATGTTTGAAAAAAGTTTCTCTTGTTAGAGGACTGCTACAGAAATTCCCAGATCTGTCAATAAATTCTTTGATGTATTCTATATATTTTTGATTTTCATATAGAAATTGAACAAAATTGGTATAAACCAATATTATGTTGTTAAATTTATAAAAACAATTGGGAAAAATAAATAGCATTCCCCGTGTTCAGTTATGGTTAACCATAGTAAGGACAAAAAATAGATAACATAGTTTTAAATACCTATGTATTTAAATATCTATTAAATGACAGGTAGAAACTTCTGTTTTCACAAACAAAATGTACAGTTATGCTTATCCTGAAGTAACTAAATTGAACATATAAAACAAGATGGCAGAAATAAGCATCGGTAAAATTAATGTTCAACAAACATAAATGGTTTAAACTCATAAATTTAAAAAAATTTCCAGACAATCTTATGTTTGTAACAAAACCTAAGATGAAGAATGCATCCAACTCAAGAGACAAATTTAAACCCAAAAGATATACAAAGACTAAAATTATCAAGAGTATAAAAAATGCAAGCATAAATAAGACCTAAAATGCTGATATGGAAATCCCAATAGCTCAAAAATTAGAACATAAGAACATAATATTATAAGAAGAAAAAAGATGTCTATGCCTCTTGACCAAAATTCCCCCATGAACCCAACTTCCAGCCCCTGGCAACCATGAGTCTACTCTCTGTTTCTGTGAGTTTGACTTCTTTAGATTCCACATATAATTGAGATCATGCAGTGTTTACCTTTCTGTGCCTGGCTTATTTCACTTAACATATGTCCTCCAGGTACATCCATCTTGTCACAAATTACATGAATTCCTCCTTATTTCCTTCTTTTTTAAGGCTGAAGAATAGTTCATTGTGTGTGCTTATATATTCACAATATACATCTCGAGTATAACACAGATATGATGAAAATATTAGGTCAAACTTTACATAAAACAGAGAAAACCCTTTGTTTAAAGCATAAGAACATAATAAATACATAAGAAAACCTGTAGCAATCTGACGATGTTGTAAGATAGAAAGAAAGCTTCCATAAGACTCGAATGATCAATATGATAGGAATTCACCCTATGAATCTAATGTGGTAAAATCAGAAGTTAGTGCAAACAATTAGATTTTAAAAATCTGTATGTTGTAATAGATTCATCCCTACAGCACAAAGAAAGGAGTGCAGCCCTGCCAATCTCTTGATTTCAGCCATGGGAGACCCTAAGAAGAGGACCAAGCTAGGCTCCACTGCACCACGATTTCTGACCTACAGATCCCTGAGGTAATAAATGGCTATTCTTTTATGCTGCTCAATTTCTCATAATTTGTTATGACAGTTTAACAAAATGTATACACCAGACAGACAAATGCAAAAAGGGAACATAATGGAGTCATAACAAACGTGTAGACATACAGACATGTTTTTATTCATATATACAAGAAGTCAACATGTAATAAAGTCCACAAATCAAGGAGGAAATAAATGATGGTTTTAAGTACAACAAAGAAATAATCTGTCCAAGGTGGACTGAATGGCAAGTCTACCACCTATCAATGAATGAATAATCTGTGTTTTTATATGAACTCTCCCAGAAAGCATAAACAAATGTCCTCTTACTCTTTCTACACAACTACTATTAGTCGATGCTAAAACCAGGGAAGCTCAACAAAGAAAAATTATAGTCTATCTTATTTTGTACAGAGATACAAAAAAAGATTAATATCTAACAACAAATACGAAAACAGTATTAAAGAAGATATTGAATATCAAGCTAAGTTTAACATTTGAAAGTTATTTAATTTACTACATGAAAAAATTAAACGCAAAGCAAGGAGGATAATCTTAAAAGATAAAGAAAAATGCCTTGAACCAATTTATGATTGTATGTTATCAAATTAAGGAAAGAAACATTTCTTTATCTGAAAATGGTAGTTTATTTATATCTTACTTCAAACATTATACATAATGATAAAACATTGGAAGCCTTTTGTTTAAAGAGAGGAAAAAATCAAAGACAGCTAATTTCATTTCTATTCAATTTTGGATTCAGTGCAGTGAATGCAGAGAGGACAGGGAACTCTGATACTGTTCTTGGGTGAATAAAACTGTCCAACCACTTAAATAGTTTTTAACCTGAGAGTGTATATCCAAATATGCACATAAAATATGGTCCAGTAAATATATTTCTGGCTGGAGAAACTTCTGCATTTTTTTTCAACAAGAGACACGCACAGAATCCTAATAGCTGAACTCTTTACATAAGGCCAATTTAAATTTCCAGCTTCTGAAAGAGTTAAATATCTTGTGGTATAACCATCGGGTGAGGTTCCATATATCAGTGAACACAAATATACTACAGCTCCAAGCATCTTCATGGTTAAAATCAAAAACATACTATTCAATGAAAAGGGAAATGCCAGGTCAAGAAGAACATAGGATGATTCTATTTATAAAAGATCAAAAGCAGAGCAAACAATATATTCTTTGGGTTATGCTGGTCGTGACAATTTTGTAGAAATAAAACTTAATAAAAGAAGGAAATAATGAATCAGATTCACGAAAGTGGTTATCCTTAGGACAGGTCCAAAGCAATACAATTTATAAAAGGAACTGAGGGGAATCCAAAAATCTTCGTGTTTTAATCTTAATTTAATTCATGCACAGAAAGATGTTCATTTAATTATTCACATCCATACTGTGAAACATTAATAAGAAAAAACAAAAATAAATGATTAAAATTGTCTATGGAAGTTTGAAGCAGAACTGCACAAAACAGCTTGAGGTATAAAAAAATGATACATCCTTGCAGTAATTTTAGGTCAAATCCAGCAGTTTAACAACGCGAGTGATTACTAACCTCAAATTTTCTAATCCTACGAAACCCAGGAATTTAAGTTTATGTTCAAATACCAGATAAACATTAAAATAATTGTTTATCTGGAATGAAGAAAATTATACGTGATTTTTTCCCAGTCTTGTGCTAAGAGATCTTTCATTAACTGGAACAAATTAATCTAAATAATTAAGTCTCAATATTTATAAAGGCATTTTATTAAAATGGTTTTTGAAACTAATGTTCTACCATTCTCAGTTGCCGTGCCTGGAGAAATTATTACTGATTATAAATTTTACTGGTGGTTTCCAGAGAAGAATGAACATGTGGGAGTTGTTTTGCAAGAAAGTTCCCAGCTACCTCCCCTGAGGGTTCTGATGTATTGGCTATGTTACTAGAATTGGTACATAGTAATTATTCAAATTGCACGCACAGCTAAGAGAGGTGATAAAGCTTCTAAAGGAGTTCCCTCGTGTATACAAAACTATTTTAACAGCAGCACACATTATTTTAACACGGAGAAGCAAAACTCTTTTTCAAAAGAGAACTGCCGTTCAGAGAATTACTTGTTAAATCACGAGTGGCAGAGGGTGAAATCCAAAAACAAGAAGTGATGGTCAATCTGCTCTAGCCGATCAGCGGAGCTGAGAGTTGTAGCATCCAGAAGAAAATTTCATGTTAGGATAGCCAAAAGGTAGTCCGCAAAAGGGCTAGATGTTTGATTTAAAAGGTTTATTTTTCCATCTTATCCCATACGATAAAATGTCCCCAAGTTTCTCCCCAAATCCTCAGTTAAACCTAATAAACACCTCTCTCTCTCTCTCTCCTACACATAGTTGAATGAATTTCTTTTTTTAAGCAGTGTCTCACTCTGTTGCCCAGGCTAGAGTACAGTGGCATGATCATAGCTCACTGCAGCCTCAAACTCCTGGGATCAGGGATCCTCCAGCCTCAGCCTCCCAAGCAGCCAGGACTACAAGCAGGTGGTACCACACCCAGCTAATTTTTTTCTATTTTTTGTAGAGACAGAGTTTAACCATTTGGCCAGGCTGGTCTTGAACACCTGGGCTCAAGCAATCCTCCCACTTCGACCTCCCAAAGTGCCTAAACTTGAGTGGATTTCTGAATTGAGAAGTGACCCAGTCTTTCATGTTGGTATCTGAGGTGGAAAACACATCATCTATAAAGGACAATAGGTAAGACTGGCTCCAAAAATAACCATATTAACCTGAGTCATCACCCATCCTCTGTAAGTAATTGGCAGACATGTTTGGACAGGGTTTGGACTTCCAGAGTGACTAAAGTTCACATTTGAGTCTAGATTATTTATTTACCTTATTTCTTTATTACATTCATTATGAGGATGCCAATTCCATAGGCAGGGATTCCAGAAGCAGGGATCTGGGATGCTTCTGCTTATGGCTGCATCCAGGAACCTAAAATGGTCCCTGGTGCACCGCTGGTACAAGTAACTATTGGTTGGATGAACGCATTTTCAGGGATAGGGAAACCCACATTATCTCAACGTAATACAATTTTGTGGCTGGAAATATCACAATTCCAACCACATGTATTTCACCTTGAAGTCTGTACAAACAGAGATTACGGATGAAAGTTTCAACATCTTGTTCTCTAATGGTTGCATCCTTTCTTCCCAAAAATACATTGGAGATGTTGTCCAAGTCTGTGGTGTCCATAGTGGCTGCAGGGCTGCAAACGCCACATCTACCCTACGGGACTAAGAGACTCAAATCCCCAACTTTATAATAGGGAAAGGTTTTGTATTCAGATTTGTAATTGGGTAGGGTCAGGGTTTGGGTTCAAGTTCAGGTTTGGGTAACGATTCAGATCAAAAAAGATTTTGAGTGTGTGTATACATTTTAGTCCAGGCTGGGATCTCACAGTCAGGAGTCAAGGAGAAAAATAAAGATCAAAGGTCAAGGGTTAGGATAGCTTTCAGGTATGGATGAAGGTTCGTGTTAGGATTTGGGTTCAAGTTCAGGTTGTGGCATGGTTAGATCACTAATTGAATGTCAGGATAGGAGCAAAGTTCAATGTTATGATCAAGGGATTATATTCATTATTAGGGACAGTGATCAAAAGTCAAGATTAGGATCAAAGGCCATAGGTCGGAGAATTTGGGGGATGCCTTCAGTGTTCAGATCAGGGGTCAAGAGTCAAGGGCTACTGGCAAAAGTTAAGGGTAAGTTCAAAGGTTTACATTAAAGTTAGATTAGGTGTTGGGTTGGCTTTGCTTTTGAGTTTAGAATTGAGTTCTTTTTCAAAGTTGGGTAGGATTAGGTTTCATATCCAGTCACTAGTTAGGGTTTGGGTTCAAATTTGGGTTCAATTTCTCATTCTCTGTTCAGGGTTATGGGTTAACTCAATGGTCAAGAAGCAATGGTCAAAGACCATGAGTTAGTTTAAAGCGTTCAATTCTGTTTAGGGTCAGTATTAGGTTTAGAGTTAGAACATTACATGGGACCCTTATCATTTTCACCTTTATGATAGAAAATCATAATCAGAAAAACACAAGGAGAAGGGAAAACTTAATAATCTATGCATATTTTTAGGAGATATAACAGTTGAAATATATCAGTAATTAATAATTATTATAATAAGCTTCAACTTAGCATAGGGATATTTTTAGCACAAAAGATATTAACCCTAGACAATCCCAATCTGAGCTACAGAGATTATGTGTGCTTGTATTTGTGTGTGTGTGTGTGTGTGTGTGTGTATGTATGTATACTATGTGTGTGTGTGTGTGTGTGTGTGTGTGTGTGTGTGTGTGTGTGTATGTATGTATACTTCATACCACTGATGTCGAAGCTTGGTTTTGCATTATCCAGCTCACTCATGTGGAGACACTATTGGATGAGGATGGATGCATGTCACAGATTTAGCCACCTCTACGAACGGGAAACATACAGATTGAGGATGGTTCCCAGCAGACATTCCATCTGCGTGGAGAAGGGAACAGAAAGAGGAGTACCTCAGCCACAGAGCTCTGGGGGTTTGCAGGACAGGAACGATCTGATGGGAAATTTGTAAAACACTGCATGTGGAGGGAGGGAGAATGCAAACATATTTAATATAATAAATGTCTAAATACTTAAATTTTGGAAGTGCAAAAATAGAGAGAGGGTGAAAAATCAAATCACTCAGATGGGGCAAACACACACACACAGAAGCAGGTGCGCACGCGCGCGCACACACACACACACACACACACACACATCTCTTTGGCTCCAAGTGGTCTGGTTTAGGGTTAATGCTAATGTGCACTCTTAGCTACAAAGAGGACATAACATTTGAATTCCATCAAATAAATTGGCTGAATTACTGTATTATAAAGTGTCCATTCCATGATTCCTTTTCTGCTCAAAAAAAAATGTTTTACTAACCCTTCCCATTCTAAACTGAATTATTTTATGGTTCATATCTTTCCATATTTTTGTCTTATAAAAATATGTGTAAGATATTAAGCTTTCCCTTTTCCAAGCATCTTTCAAATTATGATTTTCAGTCATAACAAAGGAAAGAGATAAGGGTCCCATATAGTATTCTCAGTTCCCAGTTATGTTCCAGAATTAAAATAACACAAGAAAAAAATAAAAATGTCAGGAAGAAACACCTAAAATAATGTGGTTTACTTAGCAACACTAACTCTTCAGGATGTGGTGTATCCGCAAATTGCCCTATTTTTAACTACCTGGAGGTTCTTTCTGCATAGATGTTAATTTTTTAAACTATTTTCTGGACCTAAATGTCTTGCCAAGGTAAAACAGCATTTAAATACTGATGAGTGTCCAGACTCACCTGAGAATGGGCAAGAACGTGTGGAAAAATACAAAATGTCATCTCATCACTTTTAGTGCCTCAGCTCAGCCATCTGCAAGGCTACTGAGATCACACTGTTGCAATACTAAATATGCTGGGATACATTATTTCTCATGCATTTCTTATCCAGTACTAGGAACCACATTTCATCAAGGAAAAAAAAAAGAAAACAAAAACTAATTTCTGATACTGGCTTATTGAAACAAAGCCATTATTTTCCAGGACTAAATCAGTGCCTATAACTTTATTTTAAATGTATACTATACCTTAAACCACTGGCAGATTTAAAAGACACTTCATATCTTCTAACCACATTTTTCTTAAAATTTGTGTTTTAGTCTATTAATTAAACTGCAATTTAAGAGAGAATTTTGGAAAGCTAAATAGATGAGGCAAACTGCTTAGAGTGTGTCTTCAATACAGACTGTGTATTGAAGTATAAGAAACTAGTTTTGCTGCCTTTAGTAAAATCACCTAATAGCTACTGTGCTGCTAATAAATGGGGGAAAATCGTAGAATCCCAGCCTTATGAAGATGCTGCAAAAATATCCCATTAATGTTCAATACACTAAAAGGAATATGTGATATGGTGAACACTGTTTGGTTCTATTCTCTAGAAAAAAAAACTTTTTTTTTTTAGCTAAGCAAAATGAGATTCAGATTCATAAATTACTTTAAAATGCCTTTCTTCTATCACTTATTATAACCTATCATGGTAGCAGAGAAGCTGTTAAAACATGAAGAGCTAAAATAATAAATCACCAAAGCCAGGTTATGGCTTGAAAAGTCTGCCTGAGATAGCATAAGTCAATGAAAATCTCACAGTCAGTAAAAGAATAAAATGTTAGGGCTGGGTATGGTGGCTCACGCCAGAAATCTCAGCACTTTGGAAGGCTGAAGTAGAAGAATCACTTGAGCCCAGGAATTCAAGACCAACCAAAGCAACATGGAGACCTTGTCTCCACAAAAAAAAAAGTTTTTTCAAAATTAAATTAGCTGGGTGTGATGGCGTGTGCCTCTAGTCCCAGCTACGTGGGAAGCTGAGGCTGGAGGATCACTTGAGTTCAGGAGGTCGAGGCTGCAGTGAGCTATGAGGGCACCACTGCACTCCAGCATGGGTGAAAGAGTGAGACACTCCCTCCTACAAAAAAAAAAAAAAAAGATAAAACGCTGTTCTGGATCTTATGCTAGGGGTGTGTGTGTGTGTGTGTGTGTGTGCACGCGCGTGCGTGTGTGGTGTTGAAAGACAGACTGCTTCATGTTCTAAGGAATATTTCCTAAGAAATAGCAATTAAAAGTCCTAGAGTGGCCTAAGCAAGAATTTAAACCTGCAAATTAATTCAAGGAAAAACAAACACCAGAAAACTTCCATGGATCAGATTGCTTCTGACAACTGAACTCTTCGTACGGAGCTATCTCAGGTTGTAAAATCACTTTGAATAAAGTAAGTTGGGATGCAAATAGGATAAAATGAGGTGCTGACTCTGAATTTCAGGAAGGGAGCACTGTACATACTAACAGTTCAGACATCTGGGGCAGAGAACTAGAAAAAGTCATTGCACCTTTGTAGCTAAGAACAAAGATTCCAAAGGAAGTAATAATCTCCCAAGACCTTCCCTTGTTCTTTGATGTGATCGCAAACTGATTAAACATTCAAATGTTGCCAAATGGCTGATTTATGAAAATGAATGCACCTTCGACTGACTGCTGAAAACTGATGAAGGAAAAAAGTTAACCTGTGATTACCCAAAGGAATTGAGAAAGCCAGACTGGAATTCCAGAGCACTCGCTCACTGTCTCTATAAGGTAAAATGAAAACTGTTATCTTAATTAGAAATATTAAAATAACAACTGCTATACAAGCAGAGTGGGTTGATTTCAAGGAGCAGGATGTTAAGAAAAAGGAAGCTCTTAATGCACAAGGTGAAGGGGTAAAATGGTTTCTACATGTTGAGTCTTTTAAATTAAAAAGGACAAATAGGCCAGGCTGGGTGGCTCACACCTGTTAATTTCAGCACTCTGGGAGGCTTAGGTGGGAGAACTGCTTGAGCCTAAAAGTTTAAGACCAGCCTGGGCAGCATAGCAACATCCTGCATCAACAAAACATTTAAAAATTAGTCATGCGAGGTGGCATGCACCTGTAGTCCCAGCTACTCGGGAGGGTGGGAGGATCATGTGAGCATGGGAAGTGGAGGCTGCAGTGAGCTATGATTGCACCACTGCATTCAAGCCTGGGCGACAGAGTAAGACCCTGTCTCAAAAAAGAATAAATAAATAAAAATAAAAGTAAAAATAGACAAATTATTTGCAGTGGGGGCGAGCCATATCAGGGAGGAGTGGTTCACTAATTCTCCATAACTATGTGCACTACCATCTGAGGATTATTACTCAGACTTCGAAAGGGCATGACATGCTGGGCATGGTGATTCATGCGTGGAATTCCAGCACTTTGGGAGGCTGAGGCAGGTGGATCACCTGAAGTTAGACCAGCCTGGCCAACATGGCGAAACCTCGTCTCTATTAAAAATAGAAAAATTAGGTGGCGTGGTGGCATGGTCCTGTAGTCCCAGCTACTGGGGAGGCTGAGGCGGAGGTTGCATTGGGCCGAGATCATGCCACTGCACTCCTGCCTGGGAGACAGAGAAAGACTCTGTCTCAAAATGAAAGAGAAGGAAAGGAAAGGGGAGAAGAGGGGAGGGGAGGGGAGAGGAGGGGAGGGGAAAGGAAAGACATGAGAACAATGGCGTTATCTTCCTTGGTTGGGCTTTTCCTGGAGGAGCCCACTGGTTGAGTAAAGATAGGAAGCCAGTGTTCTGGGTACTCAAAGTCAGTTGTAAGGGGTCTGTCCACCAACCTTAAGATTAGTTTACAGACAGGAATGTGGTAAGCAGAATTATAAAGTCATCTACCCAAGATTTTCGTTCCCCTGGTTATTAAATCAAACATGAATCTAGGTACTGTTGTGAATTGTCTTTGCAGATATAATTAAGGTTACTAGGCAGCTGATGTCAAGATAAGCTGATTATCCTAGAATATCCAAGTGGGTCCATGACACTGAGAAGCAGGAAAATGGTAATAGAACAATCAGTCCAGACAAGCCATGCAACTTGGGAAAGGAGAGAAGAGGTAGAAAAGGAAGCCGGAGAGATTCAGTGCATTAGAAGCTGCCACTGCTGGCTTTGAAGGGGGAGGAAGGAGGCCAGGAGTCAAGGAATGCTGCGGTTCTCAAGAAGCCAAAATTTGCCCTCAGCCAATAGCCTGCAAGGAAGCAGGAACCTCAACCCCATGGAACTGGATGTAGCCATCAACCCAAACGTTCCTGGAAACGGATGCATCCCTGGAGTCTGGAGGAAGAAACACAGCCTTTCTGTCAACACACAGAAATCAGCCTTGGGTGATGATGAAGAGAAACCATCCGAGCTACTCACACTTCAGAGCTTTAGAATGGTGAGATAATAAATGTGTGTGTTTTTAAGCCACTACCGGTTGGATAATTTGTTACAGGAACAATAAGAAACGCACGCAAGGACATGCAGGCAGTGTGAATCCCCTGGATAAACTTGAGGTTGCAAAGGATGGGATTTGGAGAAATGAGGATTTGTAGAAAATGCTCAAAAATATGCTTACATGAAGTCTGCAATGCTCAGTACCCACAGGGTGGTAAACTTGCCTTCTAAGTTAAAGGAATAATTTGAACACAGAGTGACCATTTCTTCCTATGTCACTGTGCCCTCCTACTAGAATATCCACATTAACTGAGGATGAATACCAGCCATATGGCAGCTTGCCATGATCATTTAAGAATAGAGCAGCCTTGTTACTCTATGCCTAACTAGGAATCCCCAGACATCTTTAAGAACTGAGATAGGCCAGGGAAGTTTGGGAGGAAAATGTAACTGTGGGTGCCATCTTCAACCATAAAGTTTATAAATGCATGATTCTATATCTTCTGTACATGATGGAGATAACCCAGAAGTTCAATAAAGAGACCCATCTATTTTGGGGACACCCTTTTTGCCTCACCAACCCTGGATCTGGAATGAACAAGGGTAGCTCAGATTACCTGGCTTGGACATGAAATGTCTGTTGTGTTATAATGCAAAAAGTTGCTGCCAGTCTAACCAGGAGTGGGAGGCTTCCCTAACTTCTTGCAGAACTCACAGACAGTAGTATTCTAAAATTCTTGAACACAGTTATACCCCCTCTGCTGTGAGCGGCAAGCTGCTTTATGCTCTAAGAAACTTGCATATCTTCCTAACCACCCCCAACACTAAGCAGTGCCCTATCACTGACACTCAGAGTCAGTTCACTTCAAAACACAAATGAATAGGGCATAAGAGTCCACATCAATTAGAAGATACCTAAATTAAGGCCAGGCATGGTGGCTCATGCCTGTAATCTCAGCACTTTGGGAAGTCAAGGAGGGAGGAGTGTTCAAGCCCAGGAGTTCAAGACCAGCATGGGCAACAGAGCAAGACTGTCTCTTAAAAAAGTAAAAATAAAAATAAAAAGTAGACTGACATGGTGGCATATCCTTGTATTCCCAGCACTTTGGGAGGCCAAGAGAGGAGGACTGCTTGAGCCTAGGAGGCCAAGGCTGCAGTGATGTCAGCCTATGATGGTGTCACTGTGCTTCAACCTGGGCAAAAGAACCAGAAGACTCTGTCTCAAAAAAAAAAAAAAAAAAAGAGAAGAAATTGAAATTAATGAACTACTTTAACCTTGAAAACCTCGCTGGTCTGAAAGAAGAAATCAGCCAAAAGAAAAATACTATTTGAGTTCTATTTTGTCATTACTTTTGACAAGATAATAGCAAATGGCATGGAAAGAACCATCTGTTTGGAGCTACAAGACAGAATTTAGATCCCTAATTTTATCAAATAATGGCTAAGAAATCCTGACAAGTTATGAAACCATGCTTTGTCATGTAAACTATGAAGTTAATAATAGTACTTTCATTACAGAACTGTTGTGGAGGATAAAATGAAAGAAAAACGTAGAACACATACCCAGTGCTGTAAAGCCTTTGAAAGTAGTGTCTAATAAAAGAAAATAATAAGTAACACTAATAAGAACTAAGAAAAGTATACCTACGTTTATCTTGTTGTAGTGTAACCACCGGGGATCTCTTTTGACCATCCACTATGCAAGAGTCACAATTAAGTAATGATAAATACCAAGAAGAGAGAAAAATGGGAGCTCATAAAAAGTGTGGAGGTTCTGCAAGTAGACAAGCATAGCAGTAAAGGCTTTATAGGAAGAAAAGATGGATGGGACAGGTCAGTGAGTACCCCATACGAGAAACCACACTCAGGAAGCACTGATAGTGAACTTACTGAAAACAACACTAAAACAGATGCACGGCGTGATTCAAACTCCCAGAATAAAATAAAATGGCATATGCTTCTGAAAAGAAAAGTGACATATGATTCATTTTGTGAAAGGTCCCGGCAGAAGAAAGTAGGCTGGCTGAATGCCTTGTTGGTCAGCCTGGCGGGGTCACATTTGGAAGCGAACTTGGCGCAGTGAAAAGGTATTTCACATTAAAATCC
Organism: Hylobates moloch; assembly: GCF_009828535.3. NCBI lineage: Eukaryota > Metazoa > Chordata > Mammalia > Primates > Hylobatidae > Hylobates > Hylobates moloch. The sequence goes on from NW_026652282.1 coordinate 2,611,905, forward strand.
AACAGCATACACATAAATACATGATTTCACAGCCATGGCGCTTGTCTGGAATCAGGAAACAAGGATTCCCAGGAAAGCCAGGAGGTGCTCTGTTGTTTTTAACATAGAAGATTCTAAGGATAATGGCCTCCAGCTCAGAAAACCAAATACTGCGTGTCCTCTCTTATAAATGGAAGCTGAAGTATGAGAACACATGCACACATAGAGAGGAACAACACACACTGGGGCCTACTTGAGGGTGAAGGGTGGGCGTAGGGAGAGGATCAAAAAAATAACTAATGGGTACTTGGCTCAATACCTGGATGATGAAATAATCTGTACAAAACCCCATGATTCTAGGAAGCCACTTGCATGATATTCGCCTCTTTGCTCCAAGCTGAGGTTTCACAAGCACACAGGCAGAATATTCCTCATGACTTCCATAGAACCAAGGGTTTATTTCTTCCAACGATCATTTAAAACAATCTATCACAGCCATACGGAAAAAGAGGCTTCAAGCTATACTTTGTGCTTGTCAGTATTACTCTAGACCTGGGTTGCTCAACCTCATCAATATTGACACATGTAGATGAAAGATTCTTTGTCATGGGGGGCTGTTCTGCGCCTTGTGGGTTCCTTAAAAGCATCCCTGGCCTCTGTCCTCTAGATGCAAGCGATACCCACCCCCACGATCTAGCTGTGGCAACCAAAATTTTTTCCAGATGTCGACAAATGTCTCCTGAAGTAAAAAGCATGTGTCTTTGCAAAAACGTCCATACTTGAGGATGGAAAACAATTAAGACACCTATGTATCTATTATACTTCTTTTAACTGATTTTTCCAAAATTTACTTATCATTTGTTGTCCATATTGGATACCATTACACAACTCAAAAAATATTTTGTACAATCTTTGTACAGAGAATATGGCACCATTTTGTGTAGAGAATCAAATTAGTATGTGGAGCTCCTATAGTTGAAGTAGAACACATAGGAAACAGATAGGGGGCTAAGACACACAGAGCTATCATTAACAAATAGTCTAAATAGTCATAACTTGAATTTTAGGAGTGTTTCTCTGAGGTGAAACTCAGAAAGACCGCCCATAAATGTAGTGGATACTGGCATTCTTTAAAACTTTTATTTTAGGTTCAGGGGTGCATGTGCAGGTTTGTTATACAGGTAAACTAGTGTCATGGGGGTTTGTTGTACAGATTATTTCATGACCCAGGTACTAAGCCTAGTACTCAACAGTTATTTTTCCTGATTCTCTCCCTCTCCTACCCTCCACCCTCCAGCAGGCCCCCGTGTCTGTTGTTCCCTACTATGTGACCATGTGTTCTCATCTTTAGCTCCCACATATAAGTGAGAACATGCGGTATTTGATTCTCTGTTCCCGAGTTAGTTGGTTAAGCATAATGGCCTCCAGCTCTACTCACGTTCCTGCAAAAGACATGATCTTGCTCTTTTTTATGGCTGCATAGTTTTCCATTCTGTATATGTACCACATTTTCTTTATCCAGTCTACAACTGAGGGACATTTAAGTTGACTCCGTGTCTTTGCTATTGTGAATAGTGCTACAATGAACATATGCGCACATGTGTCTTTATGATGGAACAACTTATAATCCTTTGAGTATATACCCAGTAATGGATGGGATTGCTGGGTCTAATGGTAGTTCTGCTTTTAGCTTTTTAAGGAATGGCCACACTGCTTTCCACAATGGCTGAACCAATTTACACTTCCACCAATAGTGTATAAGGATTTCCTTTTCTCCACAACCTTGCCAGCATTGATACAGGCATTTTGTTTAGGATTAAAGATTCATAGGGATGAAGGAACGTTTGCATAAGTGTTTTCAAGTCTGCAGTTCAAAATGCATGCAAGGTCAGGAAATTGGGGGGAAAGTGGAGTCAGGTATTTTGTTTAGAATTCGTTAAAAATTCATAGGGATAAAGGAATTTGTCCAGAGTGTTCAAAGTCTGAGGTACAAAATGCATACAAGTTCATGAAATTTTGAGGAAAAAAATATATTCTGAAATTCTCCAGAGAATCAAAAGTAGTTTCAAGTGATTTAGAGCCTGGGGATAAGTTGATATTGGTAACAGAGGATCTGTGCCTTATACAAGGAAATAAGATATATTACGTGGATGTAAAGACATTTCTGATGGAGCTGTCATTTTCCCAACATGGCTGGCATTTCTGTGAGATGTATATTATGCACACATGGGTGTATGTGTATGTTTGTGGGTACGAAATTTCAAATATCAAAGTAATACATATTTAGAAAAAAAAATTCCGAAAGAAGGCATAGATGCCCTTTTTAAATGTATGTCTCATCCTTAAAATGCAGGCATTTGCAGAATAGCATGAGCACAAAAATGGAAATATGTATATTTAAGTAGGAAATGATATAAATATATACGGAACCTAAATATATGTTAGGCAGATAGAGACTGAAAAGAATTTAAAGGGTCATTGCCAACTTTCCAAAAACCGCTCAAGAGTAGGTGGGAATGTATTGAACCAAAGAATAGAAAGACATAGTAACAGAAAAAAAGAAAAACTAGTGAAAATTTCACTTTTAAAGGAAAGACATACAAACTGTGTGTTTTATAATTTGTTCTTTACTGTGGGGAATATATGTTGCAAAATTTATACTGTAAAAATAGATTTAATATGACTCAAACAACAGAAAAGTCATGGGATATGATAGAAAATAAAAATGGTGTTCACAATTTACATTTAAGTGTAACCAAAAGAAATTTTAAAAGAATATATTTCTGTAATTATATCCTTGACCTTTTGCTATCCAATGGAAATTATACTATAGTAAGATTATAAATAACATATGCCGGTGAACTTTATGTTAAGTATTATGCTTATTAGGAACTACTCATGACAAATGTGTTCTTTGAGATGCCATCTTTCTATTTTAAAGGACAAAATCCAGTTTGCATGCAGTTGCACAGTGCTAAAAGTTACTTCTCCTCCTGTAAGGCTGTGAGTGTCATTCAAAGAGTTCTCTTTATCCATTCCATTTCCCCAACCTCCAATTTTCCTTCCTTGTTCTTCAAGCCTTTAGTCTTGCCCTATGGAGGGTCCAACACCAACATCATGTACTTTAGGTTTCTGTTGAAACAGAACCTCACTTCTAGTTTCAGTGCCTGCTCTGGTTAGCTAATGTTGTGTAACAAACATGCCCATAATGTGGGGCTTCAAACAACCTTTTATGAGGATCTCCCATGATTCTGTGAGCTGACTGGGCTTAGCTGAGAAGTTCTCTCTTGAGATCTCCTTAGTTAGCTACGGGATAGGAAGAGACAGGAGTGCTCAATCAGCTGGGATGTCCACAGTGGGTCACTCACATGGCGGTACTGCTGGTTGTCAACTGGGAGTGAAGCTAAAGCTACTGACTAGAGCACCATGCATAGCCTCTCCATGGGGCTTGAACACTTTGCAACATGAGATGTGGTTTCCAAGAGAGAATGCCCTGAGGGTCAGTACTCCAAGTGCCCTAAATGGAAGCTTAATAGCTTCTTACATCCAGCCCTGGAAGTCCCAGTGCTTTACTCCCAGAACATTCTATTCAAGAAGACAGTCACTGAGGCCAGCACAAGATGCAAAGAGAAAGGGTTCAACTCAATTTGCAAGAGTATCTGCATCCATTTCTATCTATCACACCCTTTATGTTAAACCTGACTCATCAGGTGTAATGATTCCAATAGGTATGGAAGAGCACACTACACTAAAAGTAGTGTCCTACATAGAGGGGAAGTTGCCTCTTGACTCAGAAAAACAGACTGCTGTGATCAGTTGGTAACGCCTTCCAGGGATAAAGACGACTGTCTTATCCATTGAAGACACTTATTCTCAACTGTTCCCTTCACATACAGGGAATTTGAGAGGCTCAGTACAAATAAATGACTGGCCCTCAAACTGCCCCAAATCATACATCAGACATCAAATCGCACATACAGCGTTGATTCAGAATCAAGTTATCATTTGTGTTCAAACATTACATAAGGCCTCAATTTCAACCATGTTACTGTTGAAATATTATAGATTAATTTCTACAGAAGTAATAAGAATATAGATGAAAACTCGCATTATTTAAACATTTTAAAAATGATACATGACAACCACGTGAGCCCTCAGTTACACTTGCAGGTGCAATTGTTCATACATCAATTCAATCGATGGAGTGCTTTATATGCTGTGTTTTATGTTCTCAATTAGGTTTGATGGATTGGTGCATGTGGAAAAAGGGAGGCATAGTGTATGCTGTCATGAAACTTACAACCAACAGCCTATGACAGATATACACCACCCAGTAAATGCTGAGTATAAGCACAGAGTGCCTGGAGTGACTGCATTAGACTAGAAAACCTAGAATGCAGCAAATGAAGGGAAGATGGCATGACAAGAGGGAAAACGGCTTAGCAAATCAGACGGGTTTGGGACTTGAAGGCCATGTGTAGGAATGACCTACTGTAATAGGGTGATCAGTTGGTCTCCCTGAAAGGCAATAATCAATGCCTGGAAATCAATTAGAACACAGTTGCCCAGGAGTAAGTGAGAGACAATGGTTGATCACGGCAGGAAGAACGCATTTTCTAGTATTGTGTTTTCCAAAATGCTAGCCAATAACCACATGTGGCTACTGAGCACATAAAGTGTGGCTTGTTCAAACCGAGATGTGTTGTAAGTGTAAAATGTACTCTGAATATCAAATACATAGTAAAAAATATGCAAACTGTATTTTGTCTCTATTGTCCGCTGACTTAGTACTTTATAAATATCGGGATACCTTAAATGTAGTTTTAAAATTGGTATCAATGGTTTCTTTGTGCACTCTTGAATGCAACTACTAGAAAACTTAAAATTACACATGTAGTTCACATTACCTGTCTATGGGATGTGGCTGCACTGGAGGAAATTTGTGGTTCTTAGGTATTTTGATTTGTTATGGTTTTCTGTGGTTTCCTTACATAAATAACCAAATTCAACAGGTTAATATGTGTCATATAATAGTGGGCAGTTTCCAGAAACTTTCTGTACAAGGAGATAAAGTGTATAACCATAAGGACTCTAAATGTTACTTAAACACCATGTCAGTGGGAACCCCAAGCCCTGATGTAGCAGTCATGGAAGACGTTCAGCAGAGAACAGAGGCAGAAGTTCTAGTGTTCAATCACTGTCACCTTGAAACTCCTTGCCTCACTGTGACCTTGAAACTCCTTGCCACAGCATGAACTATGGAAGTGGCTGGAATATATTCCCAGCTGCCTTTACCCTTGCAAAACCCTTCTGTCATTCTCAGGAAGTAGGACGGAGAAGAAACATCCCCACCACAACATGATTATAAGAAGCGTCATATGGTTGTCGTTCCTTTATTGCTTTTCTCTTGAATTGCTGTGGCTACGAATCAGAATAAACTTGTTCTGAGAACAATAATCATCTTCAATAATTAACATTCACCTACATCCAAAATCATGTCTGTTTCTTTCTTGACAATGAAACTTACAATGATTCCCACGGTTTTTAATGAATTTATTCTTTTACATAAGACACTATCTTACTTCACAGGAGTACTACCTGCCTCAAATTCTCAGGCACAAGAAATGTCATATTTATTTATGGCTCCATAAAATAAGAACTTTCTTCCAGTCCAGGAACACACCGGGATCTAGTCTTCTGTCTTTTCTTTTTCTACTGCAGAAATCCAAAGTGGCCCTTTGAGCCATTTTTCTGACATTTGAGCAATTTGACAATTGGTCAGATGAACTAAAAAGAATAAAAATATAAGGCAATGTGTCTGTCATAACTGTGTGGAGAAGAGCATCGAACCTGGAGCAAGTAAGCCTTCTCTTTCCTGCTCTCTCTGCTGGAGGACGGGGGGTTGGGGAGCAGTACATGATTCAGGGTGTTTGTGGACATCTCCATTCCTTGCCACCAACATGCCCTACCTTACCTCTTTTGGCTGCTAAAACAAAAGACTGTAGACCCCATGGCTTGTAAAAAACAAAAATTGCTCACAGTTCTGGAGACCGGAAGTCCAAGATCAAGGCATGGCAGATTCAGTGGCTGGTGAGGACCCACTTTCTGGGTCATAGACAACGCCTTCTTGCTGTGTCCTCACATGATAAAAGGGACGAGGATGCCCTCTGGGGTCCCTTTTATAATGGTAGGAATTCCACTCATGAGGCTCCACTCTCATGGCCTCATTACCTTCCAAAGCCCCACTTCCAAATACGTACACAGTTCAGGACTAGGTTTCAACATATCAATTTTAGGGGGACAACTACCGCAAATGCTGCAGGATAAGGATCTGGAAATATTGCCAGAGCAAGTAGTATGAAGCCTTGGAGATATCCTCTGCATTCAGCAATATTTCACTTCCCTCCAGAGTGGGGAAAAAAGTTGGTCTTAAGTGCTTTTTCAAAGATGAAACTCTTTTCCAAAAATAGAGGCAGTGGAGATTCGAGGGAAAATGCAGAATGGTCATTTTTTAGAAACATTAGGAATAGCAACTCCACTTCTGTGGGGCCTAGGATCCAATGGTATAATTGGCAAGAGGAGTTTGGTAAAGTGGTGAGGCTATATACTGACTGGAGTGAATTTAAGAAAGGATAGGTGGAGAGGAGTTGAGATGTGATCGGTGAGGACTCTTAGAAGACGAGGAGATGGTTGCCAGAGAAACAAAGACATGCAGCCACATCAGGCAGAGAAAGTGAAGGTCAGGCACGTATTTCCAAACGGGATAAACAAAAGAATGTGGATGTGATGTTAGGTGTGCCCAGTGGATACAAACTACAAAAGATGTAGATGTTGGGAACAACTTTCTTGAGTAGGTGTGAGAAGGATGGGGTTTCTTAAATAAGACCCTCTATGGCTGCTTCTCATTTCCTGTATCTATTGCCTATTTTTATATGAGGCTGTAGCTGTGAATAGGTCTCTGTGAGTGGGTGTGCATTTATAACATACACACCAGATGACGAATTAGACTTTAGTGTAATTTATTCAAATTCCAATTTTTCTAAGAATAATAAGTGGTACTAATATATATCAAAGTTCTCTGCTACATTTGTTCACCAATATAGGTTAAATTTATTAAACTGATCTATTTTAAGGAATTGGCTCATGCAACGTGGGAGCTGGCAAGTCTGGAATCTGTAAGACAGGCTGGCTGGCTGGCTGGCAACTCAGGAGGGAGGAAATGCAGACTAGGGGCCGAATGCCTTCTTCTGCTTTGGGGGCCCTCAGGTTTTGCATGCCCCTCAGTAAAATGTATGTGTCCCCCACGTTATATTTTAATTTGCAATGCTCTGATATGAAACTGAAAATCTGATGAGCATCAATGCACCTTTCTCTGCTTATACATTAACAGAGAAACAGATAGCAACGTCAGTGTATTCATACAGGTAACACAAGGTCCCTGGTCAGGCTGGTGATATTTAGAGAGATCTTTGCAGTATCTCGTTCACTATCCAAAATCTTTGAAAGCCCAGATATTGGGAAACTCCATAAAAAATTCCTATCAGCCGGGCACAGGTTCACACCTGTAATCGTTGCCCTGTGGGAGGCCAAGGCAGGGGGATCATTTGAGCTCGGGAGTTTGAGACCAGCCTAGGCAACACAGTGAGACCTAATCTATACAAAATTAAAAAAATAATAACTAGCCAGGTGTGGTAGCATGTGCCTGTGGCCTCAGCTACTCAGGAGGCTGAGGTGGGAGGATTGCTTGAGCCCAGGAGATTGAGGCGGCAGTGAGCTATCATCACAAAACTGCACTCCAGCCTGGGTAACAAAGCAAGACCCTGCCTCAAAAACAAAATCTACTATTTGATAGCACAACAGAGTGACTATAGTCAAAAATAATCTGTTGTATATTTTAAAATAACTAAAGAGTGGATTTGGAATGCTCTTAACACAGAGAAGGGATAAATACTTGAGGTGATGAATGCCCCAATGACCCTAACTTGATTATTACACATTGTGTGCCTGTAGGAAAACACTGCAGGTGCCCCATACATATATACATCTATTATGTATCCATAATAATTAAAGTCAAGTGAAAGACATCATTGTGTGTATTTGAAGAGAAACACTTGAGAATTCAAAATCGAGAGCCTTCTCTTTTAATTTAAAGGTACCATATTCGGATGCATTCGCGTTCGCCTGTAATATGCTCTTCTTTTTTCCTAGTTTTGAAATGCAATATGCATCATGTTCATACAAGCAGCAAAAAGATGTTGGAATATTTGGCCTGGGTTTCACCACAGCATTATTGGCAATGATAGGAGATGCCCCACGGAAGCCCCAGGCAGGCTGCAGCCTTGAAGGCCTCTTTTTCTTTATGGGTTGTGAATTTGAATGAAAGTGCAGAAGCTGCCTCTGCCAACAGACTAGCCCCATGGAGGGTCTCCTGGGGCTAAAGGCCATATGTGCTCAACATAATAAAGTTCTAATTTATGCCTGCCCTGTGAAACCCAGAGAAGAGACAGCATCGGCATTCTGCCAGGGATTCCAGGAGATGTGGACAGCTGTTGTCAAATTCTGAGCTCTATTTTCCCCTCAATTATCTGAGAAATTTAGGAGAAACACAATCAAGTTTTGGAAGGTTGCACGGCTTCTGGGGACTAGGCAAGGCTGGAGAGTCAGCACATACATAGTATTAATTTAATTATTTAGAGACAGGGTCTTGTTCTGTCACCCAGGCTGGAGTGCAGTGGTGCAATCATAGCTCATTTCAGCCTCCAACTCCGGGGCTTAATGATCCTCCAGCCTCAGCCTCTCAGGTAGCTGGGACTACAGGCAGGCACCAGCATGCTTGGCTAATTTTTTTTTCTTTTTTTAAGAGATGAGGTCTCATTATGTTGCCCAGGCTGTCTCAAAGTCCTGGGCTCAAGTAATCCTCCTGCCTTGACCTCCCAAAAGTGCTGGGATTACAGGGATGAGCCACCACGCCAGCCTCATACATTGACACTTTGTAGCTAAATGGTTCACTAGTATCATCCCTTGGTCCCTGGCAATCTCTGTCTGTCTGTCTCTCTCTCTCGCTCGCTCAATATTTCTCAGATGGTCAACTGGGAGTTAAACAAATTGCAAATATCTGGATCTTGCCTAGAATCTAGCACTTCCAGGGTCCTTGGAGGTAATTTATACTCTCCCACTCCCCACTCTTTTGAAATGTCTGGCTTTTTAACTTTTAGTTTGACATTCACATGTTTCTATGACAGTAAGGCTCCAGCATTAAAGGATGTTACCATAACTAGTATCTCTGAATTTCTGTCCGCTGTTGATCACCATAGTTATTAGCTAGTCTCTGGGTGGGGCTTTATTTTAACCATGAAAATTCAGGACCAGAATATAGCATGTAGATGCTCTTGAAATTGATGAAAGTGTTTATTAAGGTAAATCAGATACTTAAAATATAAAATATTCTATTTTTTTAAAACTTGCAATGATATATCTGACTTCACAATATAGAAGGTAGTCCCTACTATTATCATTTTAGCATTTCTAAAATCCTTACCATCTGGTAACACCTCAGGGCTTAAGCCAAAAATATCCGGATGGTGGAACAGCAATACACTTAGTACCATGAGAGAGCCCCTTATTTCTTCATCAGTAAGTGATATAGAAATAGTTCACTGGCTTTAGCTGCAGTAGCTGATGTGTCAGGTAAGAAAATAAACATATCCATCACCAATGAGAATTCCAAACCCTGCTCTTTTACAGACAGATATTGAAAGCTTTCATTTTATTTAAAACATATCTGACCATAAAAAGAAATATATTCTTTAGAAAGTAAAGTTTCTTTTTTGCTGAACCAGTAGAAAAGAATGATAATTTCCACTCTCACAGGGAAGAAAAAAAATTCGGGGTCAGGCTTAATACCTCAAAAGAAACAAGGACCTCAGTAATGAGTTCATGGAAATGAAAACCAATTCCCAATGCTGGAATCAAAGGAGGTTATGGAATAATAATGTAACATAATACAAAGTGGCAAAATAATGACAGAAAAATAATCAGAACATTAACAAAATTTAAGTATTTTTTTTCAGAAATGCATTGTATGACATTACCCCAGGAAAATGACAGGAAACTCTCATTCTCCATAAAAACCAGTATTAAAAATTTTAAAGTACTTCAATATTTGTTAGATTAAAGGAAAAAAGGAGAAACAACCACATTAAAAAAAATAAATAAATAAGACAAATTCCTGTATAAGACCACACCAACACACCACACAGATCAAAGAGATTCAAGAAACACTGCTTGTGCAGTTTACTTGTTTGGAAAGCAATGCAAGATATTCTTAAAATAGTCAACGCCATAAAAAGCATTCAGGAAAAATGCAAGTAACTAATTACAACCATGTGTCTTCTAAATATTCCACCTGAGTTGTATTGTCAATATGCACCCTTTCCTGATATCAGGAATATAATAAAAAGTCCTGCAACACTGGAAATCAAACTGTAGAAAACAATATGACTAACGAAATTAAATATAGATAATACATATATTTAATCTGTAATATATAATATGAAATATATATTATATATTTAATCTATATGTGTGTATATACACACACATATATAATATACACACATATATATAAATATATAATTTTGACTCTCAAGAAAAAAATGCATGTATATTTTTATTTATATCTATATTTGCCTGGGAGTCAAAATTTTTAAGATCATAGCACTAAAGTTAAAGAGGCATAAACTGGTTTGTATGCCACCAATTATATTTTAAAACATACACACATTGATAACATCATAAAATAAGGAATAGTTTAGTTGTGAAGTTTTGGAAGAAAATTTATATAAGTTATACACTGGGTAGCAATGGAAAGGTTGAGAAAAATTAGTATTGCTGGTTGAAACTGTGGCTGCCTAAGTTTGCAATCCAAAAACCACCCAAACTATCTTTCTCATTGTGTTTCCATTGCCTGAAATGTGTAGAATTATGGGAACTGAGCAGATCACTTTGGGGACAATCATCTATGCCCCGGTTCAAAATCTCTCGTCAGGGCGCACAGCGTCTCTGAGCACCGGCACATGCATCACCAACCCAAAGCCAGGGAAGCAGGAGGAGGGAAAACATTTGAAAACTGACAGAAAGCTAAGAAACCCTCCACTCACTGGGCATTTGTTTTAGGTTACTACATAATGTAAACATGACAAAATGTATCCTGATCTGTTGTCCTCTTGTTTCTTTGATATGTGAGAGACAATAGAATAGAAAGCCACATTGAAAGAAAAGAACTGCCAGTTTTACAATCTGATTATTGGCATTTTTTATTGGTGTTGTGTGTTAAGAAGTTGGGAATATTCTGTGTGGTGTCTCTGTGTGTGTGTGTCTGTGTGTGTGTATAAAGGGAGAGAGAAGCAAACTGAGAGAGAGTCAGAGACAGAGAGAGACAAAGAAGAAAAGAAATGCAACAATCGTAGTGGACACCCCAAAATATATCTCCAGAAACTCTTTCTCATACATCCACTAACATCCTTGGGGATCCCTGGTTTTTAACAAATGATAGTTACTGATAGATATTTAATACCCTCCAGAATAACTTGCATTATGTGCAAATAGATACACTATTCACATGTACCTTTTTTCCCCTTTATTTGTAATGGATCTTCCTTTCCCCGACTGCTTTATTTGGGACAGTCCACTCTTTCCGTATCAACTTTAGCATCTGAGTTCCAGAAAAAACGGGGAGAGGAGACCCCAGATTCCGGATTTAAGAGGTTTTCACATAAGCACGAATCAGTACCTTTCACAGCAAACATATATGACATAAGGATATGCCTTTGCATCACAGTGGATATTTCTGCTTGCTAACAAAGACAGTTGTCATTATATGAAATATTTATTCAAATATCCTAAACTCCACATCTTTCAGTATCTCCATGTGTACGTCAGAGCAGCCATTGGTCACCCTCTGCCTGATCTCTAGATACTATTAGTTGACCAGGGAAAGTTACTGGTGAAGTAAAGTTGCAGGACATGCAAAGATTGCAACATTTCATGCATTTACCAAGACAGCTGGTATGTATTGCCTGGTGAATCTGAGAAATCAATGTGTAAGGAACTCACCAATTATGCAATCCCCTAAAAACCACACCAAGAGCAACGGAGATTAAGCAGCCCTGAATCACTCTGTTGTCCACATATTTTTATGTAGTTTCATGCCTAACATAACTTTTACCCAGTATAAAATAAACTTTGTTCCATCATTAGAGTTTAATTTTTGCAAAAGCTTCCTTTTAAATTGGCCTTTTCTTTGTCTTTATCACCCTGCAGTATTGAGAAAATTTTTATGCATTTAATATAAAAAGTTGTCATCTTCTCCCAGAATAACAAACTTCTATTTAACCAATCTTGTGTAGGACATCTCATGGAAATGTGGAATGGAGTTAAATAATAGCTGGTGAGAAATTCCCAGATATTCAGGGTTTGTTGATGGGGGAAGGCAGGGAGCAGTGAGAACAAAAGTTGAACATTTCCACAAAAAAAGCATAGATGAATTTGACAAGGGCAATAATTCTGAAACTCATAGAGATGTCTGCATTAAAAAAAGAATATTTCGTCAAATTTATCGGAGTAAGTTTAAATAGGTACTACCTGTCATGCATCTTTCTGTTAAAAAAAAAAATCTGTCATTAAGTGGAGACTGAGGAAGAAAGTCTAGAATTTTTTTCTATAAATTTAAGAATAGCAAGTCCATCTCCTTAATACTATATACTCACAATTTCCTGCTTGACACTCATTAAGAGGTTTAGAAAGTGTTTCTGCCTGATGTCGGAGGAGGTTTGCTAAGCCTCTGGGCTATGTGGCTTTTGCAGACCACCTGAAATGCTTGACATATTACTAAAATAAGGTGAAAAATGGTTTTCCAAAGTAATTAAGCTCCTGAAGTTGGTAATGGAATATGAGTACTTGTACCACGTGGGCTCCCATTCAAAATTGCCATCTTATCCCTTCCCTAAAGTATCTCTGCACATCATTCTCTTCTTCTTGCTGGGTCATGGTTTATTTAAGATTCGCCTACAGCAAAAACATGCAGCATTTCCCTATGCAGAAACCAGGTTGCAGAAAGTGTAGAGATACAGACTATTGCAGTTTTAATATAACCTGACTGAGTTTCATTAGGTTCAGCCCGTGGGGCTCCCCTAGGTCAAACTGTAAAGTCAATGTTGCAAGCTACCTGAGCTAATTTGTTCATGCACAATTTTTAGGTTCATTTTTGTAGGTAACAGTAATCGCAGAAAAAGAAGGAGACCAGCGATAGTTTGTAATTCCTCCCCTCATCCTGTGTGTCTCAGGCCCAAATGTGTTACACATATAGGCAGTCATTCATCCGACTTCCACAGCAGACAGAAAACAGTTCATATGTCTTCTTCCATAAACTTGTGAGAGGTACAACTTCTATCATGTAGCTCTTCAGCCTCTCAAGTCTTTAAGGACAAAACAAGTGGTGTTCTTTTATCTTTCTCAGTCACCATCGGGTAATGAGAAATTTTCCTTAGTCCATGGCCGAGCGTAGGACTAAAGAGACTTCAAGTTACGGGCACTGGAGCAGGTCAAAGGCATAGGCATTTCTGGATTTTTATACCTTCATCATGCCACTGTGAACATTTTCTCTAAACGATTTTAGCCAATTTGTATGTTTTGAATATTTTAATGTTATGGGCCAATGAGAGTTCATGCTAACATTCATCATGATGTAACTAGTAATTCCTTTCATGAATGTAGTGCATTTCTGGCATGCCAATGACAAAAGGCTGTGTTGATTGAGATGTGAATAGCTGAAGAACTCAGATGTGGATTTTCTGATGTAGGTCTAGCAAACCACTCCAGGAATGTGGACATAAGGTTAAAACAATTTTATCCTCCTCAAACTGAAGCGCAGGTACATAATATCATACTATCTATTCTATTTTCCTACCTCAATTTCCCTGTCAGCCAGATACATACCGTGCATTTGACATCACAGGATGGATGGGGTGGGCAAACCTGTCAGTTCTTGCTTTAAAATTTAATTATTGAAATATTATTCAAATACTCAAAACCCTCATGAAATTTTTTTTGTTGATTTCTTCGTGGTGATGTTGTTTGTTTTGGTTATGATTTAGATTTCTACTCCAGGGCCCCGGCAACTCTGAATGAATAAGATGCATTTGCATTTTATCAATAACGAAAAGAATTACCCCTGGAAACCTGAGTTAATTGGCACTGTATGTCTAATTTATTCCACTGACATTATAATGTGTCTTTGAATTTGTGATACGATTGCATCACAATTGGCGTCTGATTATTTATAGAATTATCACAAAGCTGCAAAAGTAGAAAGAGGGTTTTGCACTGCAATGTTGTCGGTAAGTGTTCCAAATAAGAGGTAGTTTAATCAGTTATAGTATATCAATTAAGTTCAATCAATATTACACAATTGCTTGAAAATTAACTTCAATTTCCATATTAAAAATAGTAAATAAAGCAAGTTGCAGAGTAGTATAATTAATATGATGCCAATTTTGCAAAAAAAAAAAAAAACACTAAAAAGAAAAATGTGCAAATGAATAAATGTGTGTGTGTGGGTGGTAAAGTTGTAGAACTGCTGTTTGCAATTCAAGAAAGAGCTGGAGAAATTACACAGAACACACTGATGGGGAAATTTCACTATATTATACATTTCCTTATTTTTAAAACTTTAAAGAGTAAATATATTTTAAAAGCAATATTTCAAAGAACTTACTTAAATACTTTCACAAAGGAATTTAGGTATTATGAGCTGCAAGAAAGCAAAAAAAGTGCCCTATTTTGACTGAAAATAAATAATTTATCTTTATTATGCTGTTGTCTCTTACACATCATAAGAAAATATATAAATTGTGTGTGACAAGCTTAATTCACTACCTTTTCTAATTAGTACTTTAATGAATAGCCTTCTAAAGACATTGTTCCTTAACCTGAAGGAAAACGCTAAGTAAAATAGCAGGACATGAGAGGAAGAAGTTTTAGGAAGGCAGGTGGATAGTCATGTATTTTTTCATGATATAAAGTAGTTTATTCTTCTTCTTAATCAGTTTGCCATATGATCCAATAATTAGTTCATTTTTAGGGCAAGGTTCTAGCAAGTTCGTGAATGTTATACCTCACCACCATATTTTCCATAACGTACAATACCTTTTACAAAATTATTTTCTTCTAAAAATGCTTAAAATATTCACATTAATAATAAATTTCAGACCTCGGGGGGAGAATTTATTTATTTATTTATTTATTTATTTATTTATTTATTTTTATTTATTTATTTTTTTTGAGACGGAGTCTCCCTCTGTCACCCAGGCTGGAGTGCAGTGGCGCGATCTTGGCTCACTGCAAGCTCCGCCTTCCCGGGTTCACGCCATTCTCCTGCCTCAGCCTCCCTCGGGAGAATTTTTTATCTTTAAACAAAGATACAATAATTCTGTAGAATGTTCACTGTGGAAATAAGTTAAAATTGTGAATAATGCTTTTTGTAATCAGAGACTGGCTTTCAGAATGTAACAGGTATTTTGGTAGACTTGTAATAAAGGCAGTGAAAAGATTTTGAAGCTCTCAGAAGAAATCTATTGACACTCCATTAACAGTCTTTGACTTCTTACAGTTCTTATTTAAGTAAATTACAATAATTCCTTCAGAATTTCAATTTTGTTTTCAACAGGTATATAGATTTGCCTTCATTGACATGCTAAGTTCTCAAATTTGAAATTCGCATATACACAGAAAACCTTGCACAAGTTGGATGGGTATCAAAAACTACATTTTAACACCATATCCCTTTAAGATCTAAAAATGAGAATGTTAACTTGTTTTATATTAGGTTCCATGACATTTTCTGGAATATTCAATTCCATAAAAGTCAGCACAGCCATTTACATAAGACACAGGAGTTTAAAAAGAAAAAGCTAATTCTGATTTACTAAAATGTCAATGTCAATTTGAAATCCTATTAAGGTTGGAAAAGCAGTTCTTTGCCGTGGATACTAAAAAATGTGAGTCATTTCAAACTTTAAACATATTTTTACATTTTTGCGAACCCCTGAGGTATCCTGAAGAGGATTTATCACCTGAAACTCATACAACATTTAAAAATATATGATTTTGAACTGCTCAAACCGAGTTTTCAAGGATGTTCTTATTTCTACTGCATGTAAGAGCACATCTCTCTATGATATGTCATAAGCCAAACAAAGAAAAATTGAACACATTCAGTCTCGTTTCCCTTCATGGCATCTTATACCTGCTTTTTCCTGTTTTGAATGAGGTGGTTCTGTCTCCATGTTACTGTAAATGTGAATCATAAAGCTCATTTTGTGTTGAGTTCTAAGAGAAGGCAGTTACACACAGTAAGATGGGAAGAGACAGTACTTATCCATATTAGCTAGTAAAAAGATACAAACTATTTGACATTAAGTATGTATGTATGTTTCCATAAAAAGAGCTATGGAGTCAAATGGATTCTAGTAACGCCTAAACCTGCAGCCTCAAAACATACTCTGTTCAAAGAACATGCATACTGATGCATCATTGGGCAGAGCATTCTATAAGGCAAGTAGAGCTGAGGTCATTTTAGTCACTTTGAGACTCAAGACAACAAGTTCTGAGATATTTGGCAGCTTTCCGAGGTCTTATAAAGTCAGAGAGGAGACTTATAGCCAATGCATAGCAACACTTATGCCAAAAAGTCATGGAAGAATTAACTATCACTATGTACGTTTGTGTTCTAGATGAATAATAACAAAGATAAAGTAAAATATGTACACCAAAAATGCACTTGCTATATTTTAATCAAAACAGTAGAAGAGTTTATTGATTTCTGTAGTTTTCCTATACTATCTCCTTTTATGGGCTGAATGTTGGCATTCTCCCAAAATTCAACCTTGAAATCCTAAACTCTCTTCCCCAGGAGATGGTATTAGGAGGTGGCATCTGTGAGAGGTTGTTAGATCACGAGGATGGAGTACTTGTGAATGAGATTAGTGTCCTTCAAGAAAAGATCTCAAAGAGCTCCCTCACCCTTTTTCCATGTGAGGACACAGGGAGAAGTCACTGTCTGTGGACCAGGAAGTGGGCTGTCAACAGAGACTGAATCTTCTGCTGCCTTGATCTTGGGCTTCCAGCCTCCAGAACTGTGAGAAATAAATGTCTGTTGCTTATTAACCGCCCCCCACCCCCAGACTATGGTATTTTGTTATAGCAGCCTGAATGGTCTAAGACAGAAATTGGTACTGAGAGTGTGGTGTTAAGATAACAAATACCTAAAAATGAAGCAGCAGCTCTGGAACTGGGTAATAAGTAGAAGCCAGAAAAGTTTTGAAGTGTATGCTAGACACAGCCTACATTGCCATGAATAGACCTTTGAAGGTGATTCTAGTGAGGGCTCAGAAAAAAAAAAAGAGAAGAGTTGTACAGAAAGCCTCAATCATCTTAGGGAAAATCTATGCAATTTTGAACAGAATGACACTAGAAATATGGACAGGAAGCTCCATTTTTACGAGCTGTCAGAGGCAAATGAGAAATATGCCATTGCACAATGAAAGAAAGGTGATCTTTGCTACAAAGTGGCAAAGAACTTGGCTGAACTGTGTTCATGTTTTAGTAATTTGTGGAAGGCAGATCGCGTGAGTGATCAAAGTGGATTTAGCTGAAGCTATTTCTAAGAAAAGTGTTGAAGGAATGGCTTGGTTCCTCCTGACTGCTTACAGTAAAATTTGAGAAGAAAAAGATGTACTAGCAGCCCGAACAGACTAAAACATCTCCTTCCCTCTAAGTAACATCTTCAAAACAACAAAGTAGGAGAATTGCATCTTAAGGCTAACACAACTAACTGCTCTTAATACTCAAATCCTGGGATTACTAGAAAGCTTCAGAGGAACCACACTAATTCCCCAATGACTGGTCCTTGGAAAAGTTTAAAAGCCGCTTGCATGTTGATTATCAGTTCTGCTCACTAAACAAACAGAAAGGAGACCAGAACATTCAACTTTGCAGAGATGTTCTCTTCACTAATTTTTGACTATTGAAGCCTAAGCCTAATTTGTAAAGTTCTGCTCAAATGCAAGAGTTTCCATGAAACATTCTCAAATTATCGTTTCTCTCCTTCTACAAAAAACCCAAGCATTCGCTCTTTCCTGCTTCAGAATATGTTTACTTTTATTACTCTTAGTACTTTATTGTACATTCATTATAATATGGTTTATTTCTTGATGCCCCTGTGTAGGAAAACAATGCAAAGTGTATGAGAGTGAAGAGAAAGGATGTAAAATTCAAAGACGACTTCAGGCAGTTCAGTGTATTTAAGTTAGGTCTTGAGGAAGGTGTAAAGACTGGAGCCAGTCAGGGGTGGGTTATAACTGTTCAGGGAAGACTATCAACAGGATCAAACAGTACACTCACTCCTGAATAATTTGCTGGGCATGCAAAAATAAATGAGAATTCTCCTCCTAAGATAAATTCTCCATTTAGATGGCTAGTAGTACATTTGACTGATGAAAGTGTCTGACATAGATAATTAAAATACAATGCAAGGAGACAAAAATAATAGTAAATATACTATGTGAATACAGTGGTATTTATTCTATTCATAAGTATTCTAAAAAAAGATTACAACTAAAATAAGAACTAGCCGACACAGAAAGAATGACAGGAAAAAAATGCAAGTAAAGTTAAATTTGAAAATTAATGCCCTCAAAGCATAATGCAATCTTGTCATTGCTTTTTATTTTACTCATTTGTCTTCTGAAACATGGTCTTACTCTGTCACCCAGGCTGAACTGCAGTGGCATGATCATAGCTCAGTGTATCTTTGAACTCCTGGACTCAAGCAATCCTCCCAACTTAGCCTCTCGAGCAACTGTGACTATAGGCACATGCCACCATGCTTGGCTAATTTTTTCACTTTTTGTAGAGACAGGGTGGGGAGGGAGGGCTTGCTATGTCGTCCAAGCTAGGCTTGAACTCCTGGCCTCAAATGATCCTCCTGCCTTGGCCTCCAAAAGTACTGGGATTACAGGCATATGCCACCACCTGGCCCATGCTTTTTATCTTAAATGTGTATCGTTTCTAGTGAGATATAAGAGATAACTTATATAGCTTTACTAATGCTATGCAACTTCAAAAAGAAGAGAACCTTTTCTAGATAAGGTTTTCATCATAATAGTTAAAATGTATAAAATATGAGCTTTCCCTCTTTATCTATATGAAATAATCTAATATACACAGAACACGGAACAGGCGTAAAGAAATGATACACAACTGTCTAAGGTGGATCATGGGGTAATGAATATACATGCTAAGTTTAAACAAAAGCTGGGCATTCAGAGAACACCCTATTAAACTGAATGGCTTATCAAAAGCAGAAAGAGCACCAAAACCTGTCATACACACACAATGAGCATCTAGAGTAGTTTGACACACCTGGTGATTAACAGTCATCATCAGGCAAGCACATGCAAGCATCAAACGTTTCATCTGCACATCCACCTGGTCTTATTTGGAGTTACTCTAAAGGCCCCACGTGAGACAAGAAGTCGGGTGCAGATAAATTACTTGGAAGGTGGGATAGTCAATAAATGGACCATGCACAAGTGTGTAACCAATGTGGCCAAGTTGGGCTCCATTCTTCTTGAAAACCTTGGAGGCACTCTATAGAATGTGCACATCTTGGAGGCACTCTATAGAATGTGCATGTTTGAGTTATGCCTGCACATGGCATGGTCCTCAGTAGCTTCAGAGAAAGCACTTCTAAGAGAGACTGTCAAGACACATTTATTCCAAGAGGAATGCTGATGAAATGATGGTGGAATGCAGTGTTTGGAACTGTCCACTGTGCAGGTTCTGAAACCAGAGAACCCAGGAGATAAGGACAGACCACCATTCTTACCAGCCACACTCCTTATGGGATAGGCATATTCTCATTGGATAAGAGATAAAATAGAAGCTGGAACTAGCTAAGCCACTGACACAAGGTGATACTTTTATTAAATGAGAAAACCTCATTTCAAAGTAAATGTTCTACAACTTCATGTAACACTAACCTCACTGGGCAACGTATATATAAGTGGTTGGATAGATTCAACTTGAATGAGAGGAAAGTTTCTTTATGTGTTGCTCAAACCCCATAAAAAATCCAAGAAGCAGATCTTGGTAACTCTATCACTAGACTGCAACTTTAACATCATTTTCATTTAGTAGAAAGTGAATGCCTCATTGACATTCCACCTTCAGGGAAACATGTCACAGTATAAAGAGAAACAAGTCACACATCGGGGTCCTTGCAAATGGTATTGATCATTGATCAACTTCTCCATAGAAACAGATAAGATATGGCTTTGAAATTTTCTTTACGGTCATTAAAAACCATAGCATGTGTTCATTGGAGCTCCTGAAAAGGTAGAACATGACATATACTTTATTTATGCTTCATTGCAGCGAGAGCAATATTAAAGATAATATCCTGTCACAAAATAGTACAGACTTTGAGTATGAATATGATACTGAATCATGTGTAAACTTAGCTTAAATATTAATAAACACTTAGTAAATTCATCACTTTGATTTCTTACTCATATGGCTTAACTTTTCAAGTTGTACTTTGCTGTTTTTTTTACAAAGCTCTTCTGTTCCTGTGTCTCACGGGACATGAGAATTCACAGAGTGTGATTTGTATTACATAGTCTGTAAATATTATGCTAAGTGCATATGTAGAATAGCCAATGACTACTGTATACTGAACAATGAAAAGTGGCGTTTTACCTTGTACCACTTTGGCCTGTTATTATTAGTAAGTATACTTAAAACTGAATAAATACAGACACATGTTATATGCTTTAATATCATATTTAAATATACTCCCCAAAGATGCTTTTCTGTGTTTAATCTTGAGGGAGATACAAGCATTGCAACTATACATAAAATGTTTACTGTAGTTTCACTGACTTGAGTAGAAGATAGGTCATTTTGTAAAATGTCAAGGCTTCACTGCATTTCCAGAATGCAAATGAAAGTCATTTGGGAAATTGGCTTTAACACAAACTGGAAGTCAGGAAAGATTGTTTTGAAACTTGATTACTTAAAACTTGGAAGAAGAAATAGAGCTTTGCAACCAAACCCACACCAGACAGTAGATGACAACTCTGTAGGATCATTTCCATTTCTACTATTTCCATAAAATTCAGCATCAATGTACACTTTTCACCATTACCCTAAATACAGTAGGCGGGGTGGGAGCAAATGCAATAAAGATCCTTATCAGGCTGGGGATAAATTTGGTCTGTTGTCTGAGAAAGAGTTAGCAAAGCCTGCAGTTGACAGAATGAGGCCATTTTATCATGGGGGGAAGAGATTAGATTCTACTGATGTAGGCGTTGGATGCAATGTAGGTCTCACATTTACTCCTTTCTTGTGCCTCTATCCATGACAAAATACTAATGTTCACACCAAAATTTACTGAGGACTCATTTTTAAATATTTCAAAAATGATGGTCAGCGCAACTCTCTTTAAATTTTTATTGCACTGTTTATTTTTATGTTATTTTATTGGAATCAACCATCTAGGAACCAGAACATGCTTTGGATAGAAGCCCTAGGTAGGGGAAATATAGGAGAAAGATGTCTCTTTTCTCTCTGTCTTGGCCCTGTCTGATTTTTTCCTGCTGGTTCTGTAGCAGCACCTGAGAGACCTCTTATAAAATCCTGCGACCACAAAGCTAAGGAAGGTGGAAGGAATTTGTAAGAAGCTGAGTCATTCCACTACCTTTCTGCTTCTGTGCATGAACCTTTGCTGTCACATTGTCTTGCTCTGGGGAGAAGGAAACTGGTAGCTGGGAAAATGCTTCTAGTCAAAGGTTATTTTTTTAATTTGCATCAGCAGTGCCATGCCGGGATGATGTGCGTGAGAGAGAAGTATGGACACAGACTGGCTCCCTTTCCTTTAAGCCTCAAGAATATGCACAAAGAAAAGCACATGAAGGACACACAGGAAAGGTTACTCCCTGTAATATTTACAATGCTGTCCTGTGATACCAAGCCCCTGCATCCTTCCTGCTCATCCTGCAGGTAGTGTGCAGTCCCTCCCCCATCATGGACTATAAACCTTCTTCTCTTTATCATTTGAGCTCCTAGGTGTCCTCAAATTTAGAGTCTTGAAATCTGATTTCTAACCTGGGTTGGATGTCAAGGAGCATTTCACCCCATGCTTACCTGCAGATTGCAGAAATCCATTTATGGATTTTCCTCCACATCAGACAATGTGCTGACTCCTTGAGAGCAGAAGCCACAAGCTAAGCGGCTGTTCAATACTTCTACTTTTTTCAATGAAGTAACAAATAATTCATACTGAAAGGAAACTGGAGAAATCTGTAATGCAATATTTTTTATTACAACTCTCAGCTCCCTTTTCGACGGTTCGTTCTTCTCTAAAAGGAACGTGAATGAGAATTGACACTCTTAATGGGTGGTGGGGAAGAAAATGAGCAGAGTGGAAAATGGACCCTTCTTCCCACTTCCTCCATTAAAGGGCATGCTGTGGATGTGGCTTTGTGTATTTTCAATTTGCCTGTGTGTACTGGTACTTTTCTCATTTTGTTGCTACCAATTGGATCTAGTATGGCTGTCTTTGATTGTAAGTATGCCTCTCTCTCTC